>NW_019154094.1:25297786-25335432 GCF_002288905.1 Enhydra lutris kenyoni | reverse complement strand
AATATAGGAACCTCCATAACGAGTAAATAAATGCCTTTTTTCACAAAAAAAATAGGTGAGGCATATTTTAACTTTTATTTAACCCAATATAGCCAAAATATTGTCATTTTAAATAGGTAATTAACATAAAAATTATAAATGAGGTATTTTACTTTTTTTCCATAATAAATCTTCTAAATCTGGGATATATATTCCAGTTAGAGCATATTTCAAAGAAGACTATCCACATTTCAAATGCTCAATAGTCACATGTGGCTAGTTGCTACCATACTGGACAGTTCAAGCTTCATCATATCATTCCTATTAAACATAGTTGGTCAGCTCATCTACCTATGTGTAAGAAGAACCTGTTGGCAGGAAGTGTACTAATGTATTCATTGCTTTGGATCATAAGAGACTGCTATGAAAAATTAGATGCTAACAAAAAGGAAAACTGTAAAGAAATGGATACATTCTTAGAAAATAAAATCTTCCAGGGCTACATCAGGCAGAAACAAAATCTAAACAGATTGATTATTACTAACAAAATCGAATCTGTACTCAAAACACCCAATTAAAAAAAATCCAGGAACAGATGGTTTCACAGGTGAAGTCTACCAAACATTTAAAGAAGAGTTAATACTTAGCTTTTTCTAACTATCCCCCCAAATAGAAAAGGGATGCTTCCCAGTTCACTCTATGAGGCCAGCATCAGCCTGACATCAAAATCAGATGATGCTATAAAACAAAGAACATTACAGACCTCTATCCTTGATGAACAAAAATGCAAGATTTCTCAACTAAATATCAGTGATTTGTATTTAAAAACACATTAGAAGTATCATTCACCACAATAAGTGACATTTATTCCAGGGTTACAAGGTTGGTTCAATATATAAACATCAATCAACATGATATATCACATTAAAAAAATGAAGGCTAAAAATCATATGATCATCTTGGGGCACCTGGGTGGCTCAGTTGGTTAAGTGTCTGACTTTGGAATCCAACTCAGGTCATGATCTCAGTGTTGTGAGATCAAATGCTATCTGGGGCTCTGTGCTAGGTGTGGAGCCTGCTTAAGAAACTCTCTCTCCCTCTTTCTGCCCTTACACCTTACCCCCTGGGGCTCATATGAGCTTTCTTTCTCTCCCTCTCTTTCAAAAAAAAAAAAAAAAAAATCACGTGATCATCACTAAAGATTCATAGAGAGCATTTGATAAAATTCAATATCCCTTTATGAAGAAAACTCTGACCAAGTGGGTATAGAGGGAACACACCTCACATCATAAAAGCCAAGTATGACAAACCCTCAACTAACATCATAGTCAAAGGTGAAAAGCTAAAAGCTTTCCCCCTAAGATCAGGACCAAAACAAGGATGTCCACTCTCGCTTCTATTATTCAACATAGTACTGGAAGTCCCAGCCATAGCAATCAGAAAAAGGAAAAAAAGAAAAGAAATAAAAGACATCCTAAATGGTATGGAATAAATAAAACTGTCATCATTTGCAGATAACATGATACTACCTACATAGAAAACACTAAAGACTCCATCAAAAACTACTAGAGATAAAAATTTAGTAAAGTTGCAGGACTTAAATTTAATATACAGAAATCTGTCATATTTCTATACACTAATAATCAAGTAGCAAGAGAAAGACATTAACAAAACACTTCTATTTACAATGGCATCAAAAAGAATAAAATATCTAGGAATAAATTTAACCTAGAAGGTAAGAGATCTGTACTCTAAAAACTATAAAATACTGTTGAAAGAAATTGAAGATGACACAAATTAATGAAAAGATAGACCACACTCATAGATTGAGTTAATATTGTTAAAATGTTTGTACTACTTAAAGCAATCTACATATTATTTTTTTGAAAAGATTTATTTGAGAGAGGGAGGGGGAGAGAGAGAGAGAGAGCACCAACAGGGAGAGAAACTCAAGCAGACTCCATACTGAGCAGAGAATCTGACATGAAGCTTGATGCCACAACACTGAGATCATGACCTGAGCTGAAATCAATAGTTGAATGCTTCAACAACTGAGCCACCCAGGTGCTCCAGCAATCTACATAGTCAATGCAATCCCTATCAAAACACCAATGGTGGGTTTTTTTGGTTGTTTTTTGTTTTTGTTTTTGTTTTTTTACAGAACTACAACAAATAATCCTAAAATTTGTATGGATTTTCACAAGACCCCAAGTAACCAAAACATTCTGGAGAAAAAAAGCACAATGCTGGAAGTAGTATCACAATTCCAGCTTTCAAGCCATATGAGGAAGCTACAGTAATGAAAAAAGTATGGTACTGGCACAAAAAGAAGTCAATAGAACAAAATAGAGCCCAGAACTAAATCCTTATGTATATGGGTCAAGGGACCTATGACAAGGAAGGGAAGAATATAGAATGGGCAAAAGAGAGTTTCTTCAAAAGATGGTGCTAAGAAAACTGGGTAGCTACATGTAAAGGAAAGAAACCAGACCACTTTCTTACACCATACACACAAATATACTCAAAGTGATTCAATACCTAAATGTAATACGTGAAACCATAGAACTCCTGTAAGAATGCATAGGCAGTAAAGTCTTAGACATTAGCCTTAGCAATGTTTTTGAAATTATGTTTTTCCCAGCAAGGGAAACAAAAAAACAAATGTGTGGGACTACATCAAACCAAAAATCTTATGCACAGTGAAAAAAACCATCACACACAAAAAGTCAACTGAATGAATTGGAGAAGATATTTGCAAATGATCTATCTGATAAGATGTTAATATCCAAAATATATGTAAAAGATATAACAATTAAGAAAACCCACAAATGATCCAATTAAAAATGGGCAGAGGACCTGGATAGACATTTTTCCAAAAAAGAAATACATATGGCCAAGAGACACATGAAAAGAAGCTCAACATCACTAATCAGCAGGGAAATGCAGATGAAAACCATAATGAGGTATCACCTCACACCAGTTAGAATGGCTAGTATCACAAAGACAAGAGATAACAAGTGTTGGTGAAGATGCAGAGCAAAGAAGAGAAACCCTCGTGCCCCATTGGTGGTTGGTAGGAATGGTGCAGCCACTATGGCAAACAATTTAGAGGTTGCTCAAAAAATGTAAATCAAAATACTGTACAACTCAGCAATTCTACTTCTGGATATTTTACCTGAAGAAAACAAAAGTACTAACATATGCACTCTTACGTTTACTGTACCATTATTCACAATAGACAAGATAGGGAAACAATCAAAATGTTCATTGATGGAAGAATGATAAAGATGTGGCATTTCTATTCAATGGAATACCGCTCAGACACATAAATTTGTGACAACGTGACAACGTGAATGGACCTAGAGTGTATTATGCTAAGTAAAATAAGGCTGACAAAGAAAGACAAATAGCATATGATTTTATTTATATGTAGAACTTAAAAAACAAAACAAATAAATAACAAAATCCAGAAATAAACTCATAAAAACAGAGAACAAACTGGTAGTTGTGGGGTGGGGGGTAGCAGCCGTTGGTGAATTAGGTGAAGGTGATTAAGAGGTACAAGCTTCTATTTTTAAAATAATTAAGTCATGGTGATGAAAAATACAACACAGAGAATATAGTTGATAAGATTTAAATAACTTTGCATAGTGACAGTAACTACACTTATCATGGTGAACATTTCATAATGTATATAATTGTCCAATAACTGCTCTACACCTTAAGCTAATAAATGTCAACTACAATTAAGACTAAAACATATAAATAAAAGATTTGTTTTATCTAAAAGTCAAGGAAACAATTACAGTCTTCTCTTACAGTCTCTCAGGAAATGCAAATATTATAAAAAGGAGTAAAATCAGCATGACATATGGAAGAATAAATTCAACATGAGTGTCCTGAAGATAAAATTATAATCAAGATTCTGATAGAATATGAAAAGAAAGAAGGAAAGAGCCCCGGATGACTTTGAGACAATCACTCTCCAAAGTAATGTATCTCAACATAGTAAAGGCTATATATGAAAAACCCACAGCTAATATGATCCTCAATGGGGAAAAAATGGGAACTTTTCCTCCATGCCCAGGAACAAGACGGGAATGTCTATTCTCACCAGTGTCATTTAACAGAGTAACCGGAAGTCCTAGCCACAGAAGTCAGACAACAAAAAGAAATAAAAGACATCCAAATTGGTGAAGAAGTGAAACTTTCACTATTTGCAGATGACATGATACTATATATATATACAGAAAACCCAAAAGACACCAAAATACTGCTAGAAGTGATACAACAATTCAGTAAAGTTGCATGACACAAAATGAACATACAAAAATCTGTTGCATTTCTGTATACCAAATAATGAAGCAGCAGAAAGAGGAATTAAGGAATCAATCCCATTTACAATTGCACCAAAACCAATTAAGATATCTAGGAATAAGCTTAACCAAAGAGGTAAAAGACATATATTCTGTTTGTTCTCAATATTTAAGAGTCTCATGGTATCCCTCCCTCTTTGTTTTTAACTTATTTCCCCTTCCCCTCCACTATGTTCATCTGTTTTGTTTCTTAAATTCCACATATAAGTGAAATCATATGATATTTATTTCTCTCTGACTGACTTATTTCACTCATTGCTAGAGGGAGATGGGTTGGGGGATGGGCTAGGTGGGTGATGGGCATTAAGGAGGGCACTTGTTGGGATGAGCACAGGATATTATGTGTAAGTGATGAATCACTAAATTCTATTCCTGAAACCAATATTACACTATATGTTAAATAACTTGAATTAAAAATTCAAAAAAAAAAATTGAAGATGACACAAAAAATGGAAAGACCTCTTCATGAATTGGAAGAACGAGATTGTTATGATATCTATACTACCAAAGCAAGCTGCATATTTAATGTAATCCCTATTAAAATACCAACAGCATTTTTCACAGAGCTAGAACAAAGAATCCTAAAATTTGTATGGGACCACAAAGGACACTGAGTAGACAGAGCAACCTTGAAAAAGAAAAGCAAAGCTGGAGGCCTCACAATTCTGGATTTCAAGCTATATTACGAAGCCATAGTGATCAAAAAAGTATGGTATTGGCACAATAATAGACACATAGATCAATAGAACATAAAACTCAGAAATGAACCCATAGCTGGATGGTCAGTAGATTTTCAACAAAGAAGGAAAGAATATCCAATGGAAAAGAGACAGTCCCTTCAACAAATGGTGTTGGGAAAACGGGACAGCAACAGACAAAAGAATGAAACTGGACTACTCTCTTACCCTATACAGAAAAATAAATTGAATATGGATTAAATATCTAAATGTGAGACATAAAACCATAAAAATCCTCAAGAAGCACACAGGTAATAACTTCTTTGATATTGGCTATAGCAACTTCTTTCCAGTTATGTCTTCTGAGGCAAGGGAAATAAAAGCAAAACCAAACTATTGGGACTTAATGAGAATAAAAACTTCTGTACAGCAAAACAAACTATTGACAGAACTGAAAGGCAACCTACAAAATGAGAGAAAGTATTTGCAAATAACATATCTGATAAAGGGTTAGTGTCCAAAATATACAAAGAACTTATGAAATTAACACCCCCAAAATGAAAATCCAATTACAACTGGGCAGAAGTTATGAATAGACATTTTTCCAAAGAAGACTTACAGATGGCCAATAGACACGTGAAAAGATACTCAACATCAAAGATCATCAGGTAAAGACAAATCAAAATTACAATGAGATATCACCTCACCCAAGAAACCACAGGTGTTGGCGAGGATGTGGAGAAAGTTGAACCCCCTTGCACTGTTGGTGGGAAGACACACTGGTACAGTCACTCCTGTAAACAGTACAGAGGTGCCTCAAAAATTTAAAAATAAAACTACCCTACAATCCAGCAATTGCATTACTAGGTATTTATCTGAAGAGTACAAATATACTAATTCAAAAGGATTCATGTACCCTGATGTTTATGGCAGCATTATGTACAATAGCCAAATTATAAAAGCAGCCCAAGTGTCCATTGACTGATGAATGGATAAAGAAGATGTGGTGTATATATGAAATGGAATATTATTCAGCCATAAGATAGAATCAAATCTTGCCATTTGCAACAACATGGATGGAGCTAGAGAATATTATGCTAAGTGAAATAAGTCAGAGAAAGACAAATCAATCAGAGAAAGACAAACCGTATGATTTCACTCATATATGGAATTTAAGAAAAAAATAAGCAAAAGGAAAAAATGAGAGAGAGACAAACTAAGAAACAGACCCTTAACTAGAGAGAACAAACTGATTGTTACCGGAGGGGAGATGGGTGGGGACTGGGTAAAATAGGTGATGGGAATGAAGGAGTGCAGTTGCTGTATTCAGCACTGGGTGATATATGGGAAGTGTTGAATTACTTTATTGTACACCTGAAACTAATATTATAATGTATGTCAACTAACTGGAATTTATTTTCATTATTATTATTTTTAAAGATTTTATTTATTTATTTGACAGAAAGCACAAACATGGGGAGCAGCAGACAGCAGAAGAGGGAGAAGCAGGCTCCCCTCTGAGCATGGGCCCTGACATGGGGCTCGATCCCAAGACCCTGGGATCTTGACCTGAGCTGAAGGCAGATGCTTAACCCACTAAGCCACCCAGGTGCCCCAACTAACTGGAATTTAAATAAAAACTTAAAAAACAAAACCCTCCAAAAAAAAGGGAGAGAAACTACGTGGGACTCGAATTTCTGTTAATATAAAATATCATGGCTTTCTCTCCAAGTTTAAGAACAAGACAAAGAGGGGCATCTGGGTGGCTCAGTGGGTTAAGCCTCTGCCTTCGGCTCAGGTCATGATCTCAGGGTCTTGGGATCGAGCCCCATGTCAGGGGGGATTGAGCCCCGCATCTGGCTCTCTGCTCAGCGGTGAGCCTGCTTCCCCCTCTCTCTGCCTGCCTCTCTGCCTACTTGTGATCTCTCTCTGTCAAATAAATAAATAAATAAAATCTTAAAAAAAAAAAAAGAACAAGACAAAGATGCCAGATTTTGTCATTTCTTTTTTTTTTAGCAACTTTTTTTTTAAAATTTTATTTATTTATTTGACAGAGGAGATTACAAGTAGGCAGAGAGGCAGGCAGAGAGAGAGGAGGAAGCAGGCTCCCTGCTGAGCAGAGAGCCTGATGTGGGGCTCGATCCCAGGACCCTGAGATCATGACCTGAGCCGAAGGCAGAGGCTTAACCCACTGAGCCACCCAGGCGCCCCGATTTTGTCATTTCTATTTAGCATAGTGCATGAAGTTCTAGCCAGAATAATTAAGCATGAAAAGAAAAGTCATCCAAATTAGAAAGGAAAAAAAAATTTCTGCTTTCAGATGACATGATTTCAAAAAGAGAAACTTTAAAGAATCCACAACAAACCCTGTTAGAGCTAATAAATAAATCCAGCACGTTTGTAAGATGTAGTCAACACACAAAATCTGTATTTCTACACACCAGCAAAAATGGTCCAAATAGGATATTAACAATTCCTTTACAATATCAAAAGAATTGCACAATTAGGAATATATTTAACCAAGGGAACAAAAAATTATAACTGAAAATTATAAAACATTACTGAAAAAAATTATAGAAGATATAAATAAATGAAAAGACATCATGAGGGCACCTGGGTGGTTCAGTTGGTTAAGTGTCTGACTCTTGGTTTTGGCTCAGGTCATTATCTCAGGATTGTGAGATCAAGCCCCACATCAGGCTCTGCACTCAGCACAAGATCTACTTGAGATTCTCTCTCTCACTCTCCCTCTGCCCCTCCTCCTCTATCTAAATAAATTAATTAATAATAAAGAAAATCTTAAAAAAAGAAAGACATCCCACATTCATAGCCTTGAAGATTAAAAAAAATTATAATGCCATCTGATACAACAATGATGATTAAAAATGGGAAGGTAAAGGGACCTAAATGTAATGAAATGTATGAAATGAAATTATAATACTCAACCACTACAAAAAATACATTAAGAGATATACTAAAAAATACCATGAATGAATCAAGATGAAATTATATAAAAAATTTTTCACAAAACCCAGAGGAAGGCAGGAAAAGACAAACAGAGGAATGAAAGCCAGAGGAGACAAATATGAAACAAATAATAGAATGGCACACGTAAGTGCTAGCATATCAGTTATTACCTTAAATGTAAATGGTCTAAGTAGAACAATGAAAAGACAGAGAAGGGCAGAGTACATTTCAAAACTACATGGTTCAACTGTATGTTATTAATAAGAAACTCACTTCAAATTAAATGATATAGGTAGGTTGAAAATAAAGGGATAGGAAAAGACACAACACGCAAGTTTTTACAAAAAATACTTGTGGCCGTATTAATATCTGATAGTTGTAGAATTTAAAGCAAAGAAATTACCAGAGACAAAGAGGGATATTGTGAAATGATAAGAAGATTAATTCTTCAGGATGACAGAATAATCATAAGTGTTTGTGTACCAGAGTACAGTGCCTCAAAGTACCTGAGACAAAAACTAATAGGGCTAAAGGGGAAAAAGACAAATTCATACAAAAGTTGGACACTTGAACACTCCTCTCTCAGCGAGAATATAGAAGATTCGTACAACATAATCAACCAATGTGATCTAATGACCTAGCTAGAAGACCCAACATCAGTAGAAAACAAAGTTTTTCAAAGGTTGTGGAGCATTCACCAAGATAAACTATGTCCTGACCCATAAACAAACCTTTACAATTTTGAAAAAGTTGAAATCACATAGAGTATGTTCTCTGACCATTATAGGATCACACCAGAAAATCATTAACAGGAAGACAACAAAGAGATCTCTAATTATGTGGCAATCAATCAACACACTGCTAAATGGTCTGTGGACCAAAGAGGAAGTCTCAAAGGAAATTAAAAATTACATAGAAGGAATGAAAATAAAAATGTAACACATCAAAATACGTGGGATACAACTAAAGCAGCACTCAGAGGGAAATTTATAGCACCAAGGGTGTATACAAGAAATGGAGAAAGGTTTCAAATCAGCAATCTAATTACATGCCTCAAAAACTAGAAAAAGAGAACCAAATAAACTCAAAGCAATTGGAAGGCAGGAAATAGTGAGTATAGAAGTCAAATGGAAGAGAGAATAGAAAAATAATATAAAACAATCTGAATCAATCAAGCCAGCTCTTTGAAAAAAAAAATCACTGTAATTGATACGCCTCTACTAAGACTGACAAAAATAAAAGAGAATAAGACACAAGAAGAATATCAGATATGAAATAGGTGATTTTATTGCAGATCCTGCAGTCATTAAAAATAAAATGAAGGGATATTATAAACAGTTTTAGTCTCATGAATTTGACAACTTAAAGGGCCCAATTTCTCACAAACCACAAACTATCAAAACTTAATCTAGAGGGAAGAGAAATACTGAAGAGTTATGTAATCCTTAAACAACTTGAATTTGTAATTTTAAATCTCCCAGAATGAAATTTCTGGACTTACATTGTTTCCCTGGAGAATTTATCCAGAGATTTTTATTTAATTTATTTTTTTAAAAGATTATTTATTTATTTATTTGACAGAGATCACAAGTAGACAGAGAGAGAGAGAGAGAGAGAGAGAAAGGAAGGGAAGCAGGCTCCCTGCCACGCAGAGAGCCCAATGTGGGGCTTGATTCCAGGACCCTGGGATCACAACCTGAGCTGAAAGCAGAGGCCCAACCCACTGAGCCACCCAGGTGCCCCTATCCAGAGATTCTAAAAAATTAAAAATTTTACACATTATAATCAGAAAATACAAGAGAAGGGAACACATTCTAACTCATTTTATGAGGCAAGTATTATCTTGATACCAAAACCAGACAAAAACAGTACAAATAAAGAAAAATGCATACCAGTATTTCTCAAGAACTTAGACGCAAAAATCCCTAATATTAACAAACTGGCCCAAATATATTTTAAAAATTTATACACCAGGAGTAAATTAGAATTACTTCAGGTATGCAAAGATTGTTCAGGACTTGGAAAAAAAAGTCAATATAATCTATCATATCAAAAAGCTAAAGAAGAAAATTCATATAATCCTATCAACTGGTACAGAAGCAATATCTGACAAAACCCAACAGCCATTGTGATAACTATTCTCACCAAGTTAGGCATAGAAAGAAATTGTTTTAATTGATAAAGCACATCCACAATTTACAACTAGTATCATATTTAATTCTGTCCAACTTTTTTCCTAATATCAGGAAAAAAGCAAGGTTTTCTGCTATCACCACTCATTCAACATAGTACTGGAAAGTGTAGCCACTGCAATAGGCAAGAAAAAAATAAAAGACATACATGTGGGAAAGGGACATATAAAATTATCCTTGTTGCTGATGACATGATTGTCTGTATAGAAAACCAAGTAATGTACAACAAAAAAATCAGTGCTATAAGTAATAGCTGTAGGTTCAGCATGGCTAAGGTAGAGAAGATCAACATACACATATCAGTTGCATTTTTCAATACTAAAAATAAATATGCATAAAGTGGAATGAAAAATACAATACCACTAACAAATGCAAAAAAGAAACAAAGAAGTAAAATAAGAAAATATACACTTAGATATAAATCTAACCAAATATGTACAGGATTTGTACACTGAAAATAAAAAAATATTGATGAAATAAAGAAGATATAAATAAAATCAGAGAAATACCATGTTAATGGACTGGGAGGCTCAACATTGTAACAGTATCAACTATCCTCAACTGATCTATACAGTTACTGTAATTTAAGTAAAAATCCCAGAAACATTTTGTATAGACACAGATAATGCAATTCTGAAATTTCCATAGAAAGAGAAACTAGGGGGCACCTGGGTGCCTCAGTGGGTTAAGCCTCTGCCTTCAGCTCAGGTCATGATCCCAGGGTCCATGGGATTGAGCCCCACATCGGGCTCTCTGCTCAGCGGGGAGCCTGCTTCCCCCTCTCTCTCTGCCTGCCTCTCTGCCTACTTGTAATCTCTCTCTCTCACTCTGTTAAATAAATAATTAAAATCTTAAAAAAAAAAAAAAAAAGAGAAACTAGAATTTTAAAACGTTTTTTAAAAAGAAGATAAAGTAGGAGGAATCACTCTGATAGTAAAGCCTATTATATGGTGACAGAAATAAAAACAATATGGTTTCACAAAGGGTTAGACGCGTAGTTCAATGGAATAAAAAAGATAATCTCCAAATAGACATACAAATATAGACAACTGGTTTTCAACACAGGTTTAAAAGTGATTCAGTGGAGGAATGTTGCCTTTCAACAAATAGTGTTAGAGCAACTGAGAATCCATTAACAAAAAAGTGAACCTCAATTTAAACCATGTTTTATACAAAAATTAACTTCAGATGGATCACAGACTTAAATGTAAAATGTAAAACTACAAAACTAAAAAAGACATAGGAGAAAAATCTTTGCAATGTAAAGCTATGCAAACTCTTCAACTTGTCATCAAAAACAATTTATAAGAGGAAAAATAAATTGAACTTACTTCATCATAAGTCAAAAAGCCCACATGAAAAGGATAAAAAGACAACCTATACCCTGAGAGAAAATATTTGCAAACCATAAGTATAACAAAGACCCAGACTTTAGAATATATTAAACAAATTTTTCAAAACTCAATAATGAAAAATGAACACATTAATTAGAAAATGGGCAAGAACCATAAAAGGATATTTCCCTCAAGAAGATCTACAGATAGCAAATAAGCACATGAAAAGATGGTCAACATCACCGACTACCAGGGAAATGTAAATTAAAACCACAATGAGCTATTATCATCAGCCTATCTGAATGGATACAATAAAAAAAATAGGAATTATACTAAATGTCAGTGAGAAATGGTTCACTCATACATGCTGATGAGACTGTTAAGTGGTACAGACAGACACTTTAGGAAATATTTATGTAGTTTTTTATAAAACCCAACATGCAATTCCCATATGACTCAGTAACTACACTCTTGAAAATTTATCCCAGATTTCTCTTAAATGTAGGTTCATACAAAAACCTGTACATGAGTTTTCATAGTTTTTCTTTCTTTTCTTTCTTTTTTTCCTTTTCTTTCTTTCTTTCTTTCTTTTTTTTTCTTTTTTTTTTTTTTTTTACAATAGCCCCAACTAGAAACAGTTCAGATGGTCTTCAACAAGAGAATGGTTATAGAAAGTGTGGTACAGAAACAGCATAGAATATACTCAACAACAAAAAGAGACAAATTACTGATACTCACAATAAATGGACCGAGTTATGCTGAGCAAAAGAAAAGAGCCAATTCCAAAATGTCAAATACTATATGATTCTATCAACATATATATTTTAATGTCAAAATTTTAAAATTGGAGAACAGAATTAGGGTTTCCTATTGTTAGGGGTAGTGGGGGTGGGGAGGGAGATGGTTGTTGTCAATAAAAGGGCCACATGGGTGAACTTCATAATGTTCCAACTATTCATTATTTTGACCATGGTGGTAGACACATAAACCTACACATTTGATAAAATTATATAGAACTAAACACACATATATACACATACACAAATAAACACATGTGAAAGTAAGGGAATCTGAAAAAATGTAGATTGTATCAGTGTCAATATTCTTTCTGGTTGTGAAATTATATAATAGTTTTGCCAAATGTTACCATTGGGAGAAAATTGCTAAGGGCACATGAGATCTCTGTATTAATTCTTCTATCCACATGTGAATCTACAGTTTTCTCAATGAAAATTTTAATTAAAATATTGTGTTTATTAGTTTTGAGAGAAAAAGCTAATGATGTAAAAAACACACAGACTTTTAGAAAAAGATGTAAAACTTGAGAAATTTATAACAGCTGAAGGGTATTATGTGTGAAATGTTGATCAAAAGCATAAATTTATTGTCCTTTTGGGAGAAGGCCAATTTTTCATAGAAAAAAAGAGTTGGCAAGATGTCACCATTGAGGGAGACTGGGAAAGTGTACACAGAGACTCTGTATGATTTCTTACAACTGCATGTGAATCTATAATTATTTCCAAATTAAAAACTTCATTTGAAATTAGTGACAAATTCCCAAAAGATGAGAGGTCATGGAGAAGGAGAGAAAAATAGGGAGATAGTGCCAAGGGAAGTGACACATATATTTAATGATGGGAAAAAGGAAGAAGTCAGGCCCACAGCTGCAACTTGACCGAATAGAGCAAGAATTTCCATAAAGACTGGAGTACATATTTCATTCTGTTACCCTTGATAGGGCCTGTACTTTATGATAGTGATACATTAAAAAGAAAAGTCACAGGCAAGTTAGCTAGGAAAGTAATCAAAATCAGCATGAATCAGATTCTTATTACCAGCAGTTGTTACTGACAGTATTCAGAGGTAGAGGAGCCCATGTAATGCCATGCCTTAGACTGAATTGGGGAGGCTAAAGGACTGCATACAAAGAAATAACTTAGGTTTATAGATAGATTCTATTAAGATGTAGGTCTACATATTTCTGGGTATTTCCTATGCCTGTTTCCCCTCACTGGTTCAGCCACCAACTGAGACAAAAAATTAAGCAGCTATAAAGCTATTCTGTCATAATTCTACTAATAGCCAACACTGTAAGAAGACACTTGGACTCAGGTATGGGAAAACTCATTTTCCTGGTGGTCTGTACAGATCTGTATCTTAAGACTGCCTAGAAAAAAGGAGGGATATTAGAAAAAAAATGTCAGCAGAAAAATCTCAAAAATGTTCCTAAAGTAGAAGCACTACAAGGCACATATAAGTACAATGTAGTAAAAGTTTAATGAATTGGAAACTCAACCTTCTAATAGTCCTTAGGTGAAAGAGGAAACCAACAGTGAAACTGCAGACTTTTGGAAAATATTGTCAATGACACTTGTATTTATTAAAGTGTAGAGGACGCAACAAATAAGGAAAACTTGAAAGACAAAGAATTCCCACTCTTCAGTAGTTCCACTGTGGAAAAAAAAATAAACAGCATCAAATAAACAGTCAGTACAATAATATAAAAAGAATAAAATGACCAATGAGAAATTTGAAAGAGTAAAATGAAAGTAGAAATTAATTAATCTAAAAGCAAAAAAGGAGATGGGAGAGACCTCTAAGAGCTAGATATGTAAAGGACCAATAAAATAGATCAGTTTTTCTCTGGTTTGAAATTAAAAAAAAAAAAAAAGAACAAAGAAAGGACAACTTTAGAATTAGAAACAGCTAATAGCTACATATGGAGGAAATTTTTTATTTTTTATTTTTTTAAATTTTATTTATTTATTTGATAGACAGAGATCACAATTAGGCAGAGAGACAGGCAGAGAGAGAGAGAGAAGCAGGCTCCCTGCTGAGCAGAGAGCCCAATGGGAGCCTTGATCCCAGGACCCTGAGATCATGACCTGAGCCGAAGGTAGAGGCTTAACCCACTGAGCCACCCAGGTGCCCCTGGAGGAAATTTTTAAACAACAAAACAATTGTGTGTAAAGTTTGCCCATTTAAAAATCTAGGTTAAGGAAGAGCAAGATGGTGGAGGAGTAGGAGACCTAAATATCACCGGGCCCCAGGAGTCCAGCTAGATAGTTGTCAAACCATTCTGAACACCTACAAACTCAACAGAAGATTGAAGAGAAGAGCAGAAATTCTAGAAACAGAAAAGTGACCACTTTCTGGAAGGTAGGACGTGCGGAAAAGTGAATCTGAGGCAATATACAGGCAGATAGACCACAGGGGGATGGACCAGCTCCTGGCAAGCAGTAGAGCAGCGGAGCACAAAATCAGAACTTTTAGAAGCCTGCTCCACTGAGGGATGTCACTCCTGGGGCTAAGCAGGAGGTGGAGCCCTCACAGGGACAGTGTGGTCTTGGGACCAGTGGAGTCACAGAAAGACCAGCAGTGTCTGAGTACAGCAGAGCTGTCAGGTATCAGAGCGGGGAAGCCAGCTTCAGAGACAGGAGTGGGCTCTCAACTCGGGATTATCTTAAACTGTGATCCAAGGCACTGTCAGGCCACTACTCTTTGAGCAGGGACCCCACAAGTGGCAGATTCAGGGAGACTCATCTTCCTCCTCTGGGAGGAGTAGCACACTGTGCTGCAGGAATCTGCTGGGTTTGGAGACTCTAAATGGGGCTGTGCACCAGAGACAGAAATGCTTGGTCACAGGCTGGGTAAGCATAGGACGTAGCCTCAGACCAGGGAGACCAGAGTGATTAACTGCTTTTCTCTCAGGGTGCACTGAGGAGTGGGGCCCTGAGCTCTCAGCTCCTCCGGGGTTGGAGATTGGGAGGCCGCCATCTTCATTCTTATCCTCCAAAGCTGTACAGAAAGCATTCAGGGAACAAAAGCTATAAGAGCAAGCCAGTGCAGATTACTTAGCCTGGCTCCTGGCAACGGCAGTGCAATTCTGCCTTGGGCAAAGACATTTGAGAATCGCTACCACAGGCCCCTCCCCTAGAAGATCAGCAGGAACATCCAGCTAAGACCAAGTTCATTGATCAATGAGAAATGTGGAACTCCAGATTTAGGGGAATGCAACACATAGAATTCATGGCTTTTCCCCCACAATTCTTTAGTCTTTCAAAGTTAAATTAAAACATTTTTTTTCTTATAATATTTTTAAAAATTTTGCCTCTTTCCTATTTTAACGTTTTTTAACTATTTTATCTTATCAATACCTTTTTAAAAATCATTTTAAATTTTCATTGTTATAGTCATATTTTATCCCTTCATTGTATTTAACCATATTTTTTAATATACATATAGCTTTTTCTTCCTTTAAAATTTTGGGATACTGTTTCTTCTAACAGATCAAAATATACCCTAAATCTAGCACATGGTTTTGTTCTAGTCTCCAGCTTAATCACATACTTTCCTCTTGTTTTTTCTTTTTTCAACCAACTTCTTATGAATTCCTTTTTTAGAATCTTTTTAAATTTTCATCTTTATAGTCATATGCCATTCCTTCATCATGTTTCCACTTATTTTTTGTGTGTATATATATATATATATATATATATATATATATATATACATATACATATATTTCTTTATTTCTTTCTTTGAAATTTTGGAAGACAATTTCTTCTAACAGACCAAAATACACCCAAAATCAAGTGTGTGGCTCTGTTCTACTCACTAGAATATGTATGTATATATTTTCCCTCCTTTCTTCTCCCCCTAGTTTCAGGTCTCTTCCAATTTGGTTAGTGTATACTTTTCTGGGGTTGTTGCTACCCTTTTAGTATTTTATTCTCTCATTCATCTATTCTTACCTGGATAAAATGATAAGGCAGAAAAACTCACCTCAAAAAAAAAAAAAAAAAAAAAAAAAAGAACAAGAGGCAGGACTGATGGTTAGGGACCTAATCAATACAAGACATTAGTAACATGTCAGAACTAGAGTTCAAAATGATGATTATCAAGGTACTATCTGGGTTCAAATAAAGCATGGGAGATACTAGACAATTCCTTTCTGGAGAAATAAAAGGACTAAAATCTAATCAAGTTGAAATTTAAAAAAAGCTACTAATGAGGTGCAATCAAAAATTGAGTCTCTTACTGCTAGGATAAATGAGGCAGAAGAATTAGTGATATAGAAGACCAAATGAGGGAGAATAAAGAGGCTGAGAAAAAGAGAGATAAACAGCTACTGGACCACGAGGGGAGAATTAAAGAGATAAGTGATACCATAAGATAAAACAATATTAGAATAATTGGGTTCCCAGAAGAAGAAGAAGGGGGGGGGCAGAAGGTATACTGGAGCAAATTATAGCAGAGAATTTCCCTAATTTGGGGAAGCGAAGAATCTTCAAAATCCAGGATGCACAGAGAATGCCCCTCATAATCAATAAAAATAAGTCAACACTCCATTATCTGATAGTAAAACTTTCAAGTCTCAGTGACAAAGAGAAAATCCTGAAAGCAGCTTGGGATAAGAGGTCTGTAATACAATGGTAGAAATATTAGATTGGCAGCAGACCTATCCAGAGAGACCTGGCAGGCCAGAAAGGACTGGCATGATATATTCAGAGCACTAAATTAGAAAAATATCCACCCAAGAGTACTATATCCAGCTAGGCTATCATTGAAAATAGAAGGAGAGAAAAAACTTCCAGGACAAACAAAAACTAAAAGCATTTATAAACACTAAGCCAGCCCTCCAGGAAATATTGAAAGGGGTCCTCTAAGCAAAGAGAGAGCCTTAAAATAACAGACCATAAAGGAATAGAGACAGCCAAAAAAAAAAAAAAAAAAAAAAAAAAAAAAGGCAGGAGAAAAAAATTTGTTGTTGAGTCTATAAAATTCTTTGATATTTTTCAGAACACAGAAAACATGGTGTTACAGGTTGAATTATAAGCCCCCCTCAAATTCTTAAATTGAAGCCCTAATCTCCAAAGTGACTATACATGGAGATTGTGCATTTAGGAGGTAAATTGTGTTAAGTGAGGTCAGTAGGGCCCTAGTCTGATAGAACAGATGGCTTAGAGAACTATTTTGCTCTCTCTCTCAGCTATGTAAACACACATCAAAAAGGTGGCCATCTCCTAGCCAGGAAAAGACTCTCTTACCAGAAACCTAAGGCTTTACCTTGACCGTGGCCCTTAATATCTTAAGAAATAAATTTCTGGGGGCAGTGTGGTGGGTGAAAGAAAGAAAGAAAGAAAGGAGGAAAGAAAGAAAAAACATTTCTGTTGTTTTAGCCTCCCAGTCTGTGGTAATTTGTTATGGCAGCCTTAGCATATTAATATAGATGAAAACCTTCCCAGCTTGTTTTTACCAAAGTAACATAATATTAATTCCAAAACCTGACAGACGATAGTACCAAGAACTGATAGACTTAATCTCCTTCACGTTTCCAAACCTAAAGAAAATATTACCAATTAAATTTAGCAGAGTATTCAAAGAATTAACACTATGACATGGTTGTGTTTTTATTTAAGTAATATAAGAACAGTTGAATACTGGTAATTTTATATTTTAATATATGTATGCATAGGCTAAAATAGGAGACAGAGAATGTTTCCTATGTAAGACCAGCAAATCTTACAGGTTTTATGGAAAAAATCAGTCTCTGTTATAAGTACTCTGCCAATGTAGCACAAAAGCATCCATAGATAGTACATAAATGAATGGGTGTGGCTGCATTACAATAAAACTATTTATAAAAATAAGCAGTGGATTTTGCTGCTTATTTTTATAAATAAGCCAAGGTAGAAAAATAATATTTAATAGGGGTGCCTGGTGGCTCAGTTGATTAAGCGTCTGCCTTCAGCTCAGGTCATGATCCCAGGGTCCTGGGATGGAGTCCCACATTGGGCTCCTTGCTTAGTGGAAGACTGCTTCTCTCTCTATATGCCTCTTTTTCTCTGATAAATAAATAAATTAAAATCTTTAAAAAAGTTTAATAAATCTAGATGCTAAAAAGATATTTGATGAAATTCAACATACAACATGAAAAACAGGTCTTAATACAATGAATAATACCATTTTCATCAACATGAATATCAGAAAGCTTTTTTCAAAAAAATATTTTATTTTTTTATTTGACAGAAAGAGAGAGATCACAAGTAGGCAGAGCAGCAGGCAGAGAAAGGGGGAAGCAGGGGCCCTGCTGAACAGAGAGCGGGATGTGGGGCTCAATCCCAGGACCCTGAGATCATGACCTGAGCTGAAGGCAGAGCCGTTAACCCACTGAGCCACCCAGACACCCCAAGCAGTCATCTTTTATAGGGAAACACAAGAAGTACAGTTCTTCAAGTCAGGAAAAAGGCGACGGATGCCTGGCATTATTGCTATTATTCAGTTATACTGGATATCTTTGTTAACGCATAAGGTAAAAAAAGAGATAAATATTCTAATAGAGAAGATGATTTCTATGCAATAATGTTTTCTATTCTAAAATACAAGACATCAACTGAACAAATATTGAAACAGACCCAAATTTGAGTGGTGCGGTTGGATACAAGATAAATAAACCAAAAAAATCAAAAGCGTTCCTCTTTATAAAAACTGACATAAGACCCCAACAATGTCATTCTTCTAAATAAATGATTCATCCTGCAAAATTATGATAAGCCCCCCTGAAGGGAAACGTGGCTACTGTAAGTCACTGTTAAGAACAAATAATGACTGCATCTTTCAGAAGCAACTATTGAAAATCCCCGAAGAATGGGAAGAAGCCAGTCATCAAGGGAAATACATCTAGTTTCCCTCGATGAAACATTGACCCTTGTAAGAATATTTTGTCTCCAATAAAATCACAAAAGCATGTTTCTGACCTAGAAAAAAAATCGTTTTTTTCATGCATTTACTCATTCATCAAATGATGACTCCAGTCCTTCGCTTAGTGCTTGGATTTATTAAAGAATAAAAGAAGCAAATGTTCCTGCCTTTGTGGAGATTACACTCTAGTCAGGCACGATCAACCTTAAACAAAAAACTTACTAAGCAATATTTATTAGAAGACAAGGAATATAGCAAGGGAAGAGAGGTCAACAATTCAGGAGCAAGCAGGGGAGTGGTGGGTTGCAATTTTAAATAGGGGGTTGGGTGTGTTTGACCTTTTTGAAGAGGCACATTTAAGCAAAAATCTGGAGCAGGTGAGGGAGGGAGCCATGGTGGTGTCTGATGGAAGGAACATCCTGGGGCTGAGGGGTGGGGAGATGGATCACTTAGTGCCAACGCTTTAAGGCATAATGTGACTAATGAACACTAGAGAGAGCCAGGGACATCCTGACTGGAGTGGAATGAGCACAGAAGGGGAAGAAAAGTAAGACAGGAGCTTATTGGGCAACAGGAGATGATCATATGCATCTTACATCATTCTGTGAACCTAAACAAGATGTTAAACTTTAAATAGCACAATGTTAGTATTGTGGGAAATAATTTATTAAAACATCATAAATGAATCCATTATGTAACAAGTAAATAAAAGAGGTTTAATAAAGCCTGTTTTGTGACCCCATTCTGAAGATTCACAGAACTGTACTGCTGGGGCAAATAATACTTATATGTTAATAAAAAAATACAAAAAAAGAGGCTTAATAAAACAGAAGAAATAATTTAGAAGAGCCATATATTTGATAATTCAGTATATGACAGATGCAGTGTTTCAAATTTAGAAGAGCTGTCTATTTGGAAAAAATAAATCTAAATTAACCATACCATGGAAGAATAGGGAGGGGATTGAAGCGTAAGAGAGAACTGACCTACCATTGCTGGCTTTGAAGATAGAAGAAGCAAGTCCTAGCCAAGACATGTGGTTAGACTCTACAGGCAAAGAATGATCCTGAGCAAAGAAACTGGGACATCAATCTTAAAACTGGAAGGACATGAACTGTGCCACCAACCCCAATGAGCAGGAAAGTTGATCATCCCATAAATCCCTGCCAACAACTTGAGTTTAATCTGATGTCTTGTGTTTAGCCTCTTGTCAATTTTTCATCTATAGAACTGTTTAATAAATATGTGTTGTTTTAAGTTAAAAAGAAAAAGAAAAACATTAATTCCACCTGAGTTAAAAAATTAAAGATTAAATAATTTCTAGGAGAAAATACATGAAAATATGTTCGTAGTGTTGACAGTGGAAGATCTTACTTATCATAGAAACAGACCCAGAAATTTTAAAGAAAAGGATTTTTTGTTGTATATAAAAATTTCTAAGATAGCAAATGGTATAATAAACAAAATTAAAAGAGAAACAAGAACCTAGAGAAATTTTTACAGTATATTATCATGATGTATTAATATTTTTCAACATGAAAAACAGTAAATAATCAAGATAAAGACAGCCTCCCAATAACAAAATACACAAAGGTAGGAGACCAAAAGTTATAAAAAAGAAATATAGTTACCCACATAAACATATTAAGCTCACCAATAATGAAAGAAATGCAAATTAAGCACTAAGTTTGTTTTTTCTAGCAGATGGAAACGGATTTGGGGTGGCAATAATGCTCAGGAATGGAGAAGGAAGAGGTGGGATCTCTCACACAATGGTAGGCTGGTGAACGTTTAAATTGTTACACCCTTTGAGATCATGATGACAAAGAGAGCATGATTCTCAATGTGGAGTTCATTTAGAAATTTCATCCCTATAAGTTTATCTCAAGGATCAAGTAAGTAACTGTAAAGATATGTAAAATTACATATACTGAACACTATAATAGTAAAATCTGTCAAACTGGTAAATTTTAATTCATAATGGATAATCAAATTATGGAACATTCATATAATTCGATTCATAGGAAGCTATTAGCCATGATGAATTAATTCTCTATGCACAAGCAGGAAAAGTTTATCTCTACGTTAAGCTGAAAAAGCAGGTAACAAGTAGTATGGGCACACTTAAGAAACAAGATGAATGTTACACAGAAGATTACATATGTAGATAGTCTGAAAAGGCGTATTCCTCAAATATTTGGAGTTGGGGAAAATAAACACCAACAAAGCAATTATCTCTATGTGCAGTATATTGAGGTTTTTTTTCTTTTCTTGTATTTTTGGATTGTTATTGAAATAGGTAGCATCTGTAAAAATTATTTTATATAAAAATGTGTTAACAGTAAGGAAGATAGTGAATAAATGATAAAGGATCTAGGAAATAAATTATTAAGTATACAACAGTCTTGTTAAATATATCCAGAATTCGGGCAAAATAAGCAGGTAAAATATAGGGAGAAAAGGGTAGAAAACAAAAAAATACCTACAAAGAATCTCTGAAATACAATGAAAGTGTTGGAACAGAATGAGTAGCAAAGAAAGGTACAGAGGTACAGTTTCTGTCTTTAAGAAAGGCCTGAAGAAAAATTAACGGAAAGAGCTAATTGCCTAGGGCTTATCTAGTGACATCTTCTGAATATTATGAAATTAAAAAGCATCTTATAAATACACAGGAAAAATGTTACTTACAAAGGAACAAAATTCCAGTGGTATGTAGAGACTATAAAACTAAACCAGGAAAATAAACAAATCACATACATTTGAGAAAAACATTTAATTCAGGAAATCTACTTCTGGCAAAATAATTTCTCATCTCTGAAGACAATAGTAGTAAGACGTTCTTAAGATTTAAGGACACAGAAAGTAGCCTACACATATAGCCTTCCTCAAAACAATTACATGTATATGTGCACGTAAATTTTATGTATGCATACATATTTAAATTTAGATATATATGTAAAATTTGCAAATAGGTATAATGTTTTGAAATGAATTAGTTATGGCATAAGAGCAATTAGCCCTGAAATAAAACAGTAATTTTACATGACATTGTGAATGGGGTCACGAAACAATGGAAAGTTAAAAATAAATCTTGAAAGATTTATAATATTTTAAAAATCAGTCCTGACTAAGGTTTAAGATAGTGCATTAAAACTGAGTAGTGGGTACAGAGAAGATACACAAGTAAACTTAAGGACTAACCTACTATAGACCAGATTTTTTTTTTAAATTTTCAATATTGAAAGCTCGTAACACCAAGCTAATTTTTTATGTCAAAGGTAATCATTAGTCAGGAGGTGGAATGGAATAAAGAGTTCACCTTTGGTCTTAAGAAAATGTCATTTTCTAGATATTTTCTAAACACCTGTGACTACACAACAGATTTAATTTAGCCAAATAGATATTTATGTTTCTCCTCCCCCTGGTCATTAAAATAGACCATGTATCGTACAGTATTGTTTTTCCAGCAGATTAAGGCGATGAGAACACAGGGATTTTTGTTGATCACAGATGATGGACATGATCTCAAACATTCAAGCATGGTTCATTATCCGTGAAAGGGTCCAGGAGGAATAAAGAAGTGGAGAACAGGATGGGGAGATATGGTTAGCTGACACTGTCTTTTGTCCAAGGTCAACCCACATAAAAACTGTGTCTTGTGCATACCTGTGCCATATATTGATGCAGAGAAACGTACATGTAAAACAGCGATAAATGAAGAGGATTTCTGGATGGGGCTTGCTTTCTTAGGCTCCTGAGAACCAAGAGCAGGTGCTTCTGAAATGGCTAGGTAGAAGATCCGGGGATGGCTTTGAGACAATCCCTCTCACATTCTAGTGCTTTTCAAGGAGACAGCTCTTTGAAGGGAAGAAATTTCAGTTTCCATAGATGCAAACTTCTGACAAGCATTTTTAAAAAAATGCAGAGAGCCATTATGTTGAGTTCATATAGGAAAGAACATCACTTGGAAAAGTGCGGCTTCTACTTTAAAGAGTAAAACTTACTCTTTCTTAGAGGGATGACAATTAAATGCTTGTGTAGGCTTATATCAATGAAAAGGGGCATCTGAACAATCCTGCATGATAAGCATTGCAAACTAGGACGGGGCTGTGGACGTCGGGTGCCTCACAGGCAGGAATGGGAAGGCTGGCCTCAGTTTCCGTGTGGTCACTGGGAGGTCCCTTGAAAAGGAAGGAGCCTCCTGGAGCCCTGATTTTCTCAACCCATGTCCCTGTCTGATTTCCAACGCTCCTGAAAAAGCCCCTGAACACACTTCAGCACATGATATTGGATGAGAGCCCAGCGGTTCAGGATCCAGCAACTGTAGTTCAAATCCCGATCACAGAATCTGACCACAGAATTGCAGTGAGACCGTGGGCAATCTTGCTTTTAATCGTTCTCATCTCCAAAGTAAGCTACAACCCCTTATCTTACAGGTACATCTGGACTAAACAGAGAGATACTGTACCTTACCTAGTCTGAAAGTGTTCCATAACTCCTTTATCGGAAGGAATATATTCTTACCATATGAGAATGATACTAATAAAAGCTTGCTTTTTATATGGTGAGTGCTGTGAGGTGTGTAATCCTGACGATTCACAGACCTGTACCCCTGGGGCAAATAATAAATTATATGTTAATAAAAATAATTAAAAAAAAGAAAAACCTTGCTTCTTCTATGCCAGGCATTTAATTATTGCCTACAATGATTCCATGAGAAAGGTTTTATTGTCTCCATTTTACTGATCAGTGGGCAGGCTGACAGGGATAAGAAACTTGATCAAGCAAGAAACACAAGCACAGAGCTTCTCCTGTATTTCAGGTCTGACTTATTCCAGAGCTCAACTTTTAGCCACCACCATTTAATGTCTGAATAATTACCTATATATTTAAGACATTTTGTGTACATTACACATTTTACCTAAAAATGACTCCGCTAAGATAGAGTATCCATTTTCCTTTCCCGAGCTTGAATCAAGGTGACTAGTTTGGTGACATGCAAGCGGGTTCTTTAGAGAGTAAGAACAATTATAAGTCCCTCAGGAATCCGTAAATGGTGAACTTTGTCAAAAAGTAAAGTATTACAAAGGCAGTTGCTATTAATTTTTAAATAATTGTTAGATCGTACTTCCCTCAGCCAGGAACTACATATATATATATATATATATATATATATATATATATATATATACATACATACACACACACACACACACACATACATACATACATATTCTGACTAATTTGATGGGGCTGAACTTCAAAAACAGATTAAGTCTTTTTAGGTTTTTACCTCAAAGATAATTAGCTTGAAATACAGGAGAGGAGAATAAATCACAAATACTGTTATTTCAAAGACACTTCCTTTCACTCGATCCTGATTTGCTTGACATGTCGATGCATAAAAAGTAATCTTCCTTCTGTACAAAAGTTTTGCACAGTTTGCTCGGAAGTACCATTTTTATATTTCAGCCCCTGGATGGTAATTTGCACAGCTTTGTCTCCTCTTGTGTGACAGTTACTCAGTGATTGCCTGGGACCTCCTGAGTATAAACAGCAAATAAGAAAATGTGGTAAAAGTGAGAAACACCAGGACACTAGAGACGAAGTAAGGGAATTGTACTTTATAAGCTTGAGAGAAATAGTTCAATTCTCCCTGCTGCTTTGGTAGACCACAAGCCATCCTAAGCCCTTCTCTGTTGCTGGATTATGTCAGCTTGAGCTCTCACTGGCCTAGAAGGAACCCCAAGATATTTATGTCTGCCTGACAGTTTCCAGCAAGGTTTTACCTAATATAACAACATGGACATCGGGCCAGTGCTCGGGAAATTGAAATAAGCATTTGTCGGCAGAACCCTAAGTTTGCCTTAAGGGACTTTTTTTTTCTTTTCTTTTTTAGTATTGTCTTATTTCTAGCAAAACCTCTACTCTGGGACCATGTCTAAGGGACCCTAGACAAAGTCCTAGTTGATTTCTCTCCTTGGCTTCGCCTGATGGGTCATGCGCTATGCCCTCTTCTAACTTGTTTCCCGGGAGTTAATGTTTACATTAGCCTTCTGAAGAACTATTCTTTTTTTTTTTTTTTTTATAGATTTTTATTTATTTATCAGAGAGAGAGAGAGAGGGAGAGAGAGCAAGCACAGGCAGACAGAATGGCAGGCAGAGGCAGAGGGAGAAGCAGGCTCCCTGATGAGCAAGGAGCCCGATGTGGGACTCGATCCCAGGACGCCGGGATCATGACCTGAGCCGAAGGCAGCTGCTTAACCAACTGAGCCACCCAGGCGTCCCTGAAGAACTATTCTTAACACTACCCGTGTATCTGATTCTATGGATCACTGTCAATAACAAAATACTGAACTGAGTAATTTTCTGTTTGTTGTTCCTATTGGATTGACCAGCCACATCCCAATGAGAGCGCTGGCATTTGGGTGCTATGGTGGCTGAGGAAGAGAAATATTTATTTTGGACAATTACTTGCCCTTCTCCAAATCCTAGACTCTGACTGCCAATCTTTTAATAAAATATCCTGAAACCTGACCACATCGTCGGAAATACATTTGTAAAAAAGCTTCCCTTTTGTATCACTTCCCATTGGCTACATCACTACAATGAGAGAATGTGTATTAGTGACTGAACGTCTCATCAATTCTGAGAACTGGAGCTGTAGGCAGTTAATAAAATGGAAATTGGTAACTGGTTGGATTATTTGCATGTGTACCACATGCACAATTGTTTAATTTGCAAAAAAATGTGTATACTTTGCGCTCAAAGCTTATATTCGTGTACTGTGGGGTACATGAGTGGGGTGGAGTGGAGTGGAGTGGGGGTTGCTTTATGGTGGTGGAAAAAGTTGTTCTAATACAATTTGAGAGTCAATTTAGGGTTGCTTGTGTAGTAGATAAGAAACTAAAACATTGTAAAATATTCTATTATTCTAAAGTAATGCCTTACGTGTCCTTTTTTTTAGATTGATGTATAATTGACCTATAGCATTATACTAGTTTCAGATGTACAACAAAGTGATTTGGTATTTGTATATATTGCAAACGATCAGAACGGTAAGTCTGATTAACATTAAATTAACATCTGTCACCATACCTAGTCACAAAACTTTTTCTTCCTTGCGATGTGCATATCCTCTTCTGATATCACTGGTATTTACATTCTACCTGCCAGAATTCATTCTAGGGCTACACTGAGTGAATCATGACCCTGTATGGATCAGATAACAGAATCACTGCCTGTCTTTTGAAGTGTTTGTGTGAGAAACGAAATTAAGGTGAAATTGATCTGTGCAGATCACCGTGGCAACTCCCAACAACTCAGTTTTTTTGTTTTGTTTTGTTTTGTTTTTCCTTCCTGTGTCAAAGCTCCAACCAGACAGGCAGGGGCCACAAGGACCTGCGTGAGTCTCGCTTAACACAAAGTATTTTCTTGGCAAACATTTTTCTCCAGGATGGCCGACGATCATTTTGATACCACACTATCCCCTACGTGCCACAGGCTTTGCGGTCTGCTAAGATAATGAACACAGCCATATCCAAACATGAGCCTTGGCACTGCTATCCTGAAGGCGTGGGATGGAGTGAGTGTTCACTCCAATCTGTGTATGCTAAGTGCCCGTGTAACCAGTATAATATGTGATAAAGCCCAAGTGATTATGGAACAGGGTTTCAGGTCACGGATGTGTTTCCCATGATCTCTGTTCCCGGACTTCAAACCTCCTTAGTATCTTTATTGATTGTCACGTGGGCAAAGTTTGCAAGGGTTGCAGTCAGTCTCAGCTCCTGCCAATCTCTAATGCTCTTTGTAGTTAAGGTCACTTCAAGGAGAGTGATTAAGAGGGTGTATTGCCACCTCCCAGAACAACCCATTGGAGCAGGTTGAGGGAAGGTAGCTCTGCAGGCTCAAGAGCCATTTTGAACAACAAAGCTTAGCTCCAAATTTGACTTATGCTATGAAACACTGGAGTTACTGGGGCAGGCACAGGCAGGAAAGTGTCCCCTAGAGGGCAGGTGTTCTCTGCTTCTCAGGGGCAGCTCAGGAAACTTCACTGTTGAATCAGAGGACAGTGACAGAGAAAGAGCTCTGAGCTCTGGGATCTTCACTAGGAATTGAAGACAAGATTGGCAGATGGTAATAAATCTTCCACTGAAGAAACTGGTGATTGGCTCTGCTATTTTTGTGTTGGCAAACTCTCAAAAGAAGAAAAATTCAGCCTAATGAAAGGAATTTTTAGGCACAGGGCTGGCTCAGTCAGTGAAGGATGTGACTCTTGATCTCTGTCTTGGGGTGGTGAGTTCAATCCCCACTTGGGTGTAGGGATTACTTAAAAATAAAAACTTAAAAAAAAAAAAAAAAAACTTCTTAAATCCCAGAATTGGACTTATTGCCTTGAGAGGATTGGGCCAGGTGGACCCATGTTTTAGACACCAACGTATCACTGATTTTGGTGTTTAGAAAATAAATTTATTTTATCTTCATTTCTTCCACCCTGTACTTGACAAAAGCCGAAAATTTATCCCATTCAATAGTCAGCTGGCCCACAGTACTGGGTGACTAGTGTAATCAGTAGAGTAGTATAGACCAATGAGTCACTCTGAGAAATACAAAACCATGATCCTCAAAAGGGTTTTACCTGATACAAAAGGAAAAACCTTATACTCAGAAACAATTAGAGAACAGTTATATTTTACAACTACTTTAGAAGATCACAACATTCTGGGGCAGCCAAAAATGTTTCATAGAATATAAGGAATTGAGAAAGCTAAATAGAATTTAGATAGGCATTTTATTCATCTACCTCTTTTAACATTGGGCAGGTTACACCACCATTTACTTGGTCACACGTTTCTCTCTCCTCCAGGAAAAGTGAGCTTCCAACTTTGTGTGTAGGAGAATCATGTCCAGTTCTGGGTACTTTCTCAGCTAGGTCAGTGTCTTCTCACATTCAGAAGTGGCTCTGAGCCTCTCCTTGGATTATACCCTCTTAAAAAGATAGGCGAGAATTATACAAAGTAACAATTTCTCCTCTACAAGCACTTAGAAGTATTAGTTTGTCTCTGCTTACAACAAATGGATTAGAAATCTATTATTCAGATAAAGATCCTGACTCTGGGTTGTTCATCCTGGGTAGCTGGCCAGGCCTGGGGTGGGGTCTACGGATGGGATGTGGCCGGACAGGTAGCTTAAAGAGAGAAGGGGAGCATCCAGGAAGCTTGGTGGAATGAAAGTAATTAGAATTATTTTGTATATTTAGTGTATTTTTAAAATTATCAAACATGCCATATCACTGTTTATAATTCATTGTATCAGTAAAAATGTTTATATGGCATGCAATACATGTGTTACATTTTTAATAGTTCAAGTTTTTAAATTTTAAAATGGGAGGAGAAATGAGTACAGTTTCTTGCATCTCATCCTAAGAGATCAGGATCTGCAGGGGGTTCCCCCCCCAGAAACCTGCATTTTGGAATAAGTCTAGGTATCAAGAACACAGATATCTGACACCTGAGCTACCTTTTGAAAAACAGTATGTAAACTCCAAATGTCTTGTTAGGAAGACAGTAGGTCACTTTTCTTTTTCTTTTCTTTTTTAAAGATTTTATTTATTTATAAGGCAGACAGAGATATATCACAAGTAGGTAGAGATGCAGGCAGAGAAAGAGGGGGAAGCAGGCTCCCTGCCGAGCAGAGAGCCCGATGTGGGGCTCGATCCCAGGACCCTGGGATCATGACCTGAGCCGAAGGCAGAGGCTTTAACCCACTGAGCCGCCCAGGTGCCCTAGTAAGGTCACTTTTCTGGATATCTTCAGCAGCTAGTACGGAGCATGAACATAGTCGCTACTCAATAAACATTTGATGAATGAGTAAAGGAGTGAACTGTTGGATGAGAAGGAATACTAATCCTGAGTCTCTCAACCTCAGAGTTGACATTTTGGGCCAAATAATTCTTTCTTGCAGGTGCTGTCCTGAACATGGTAGGACATTTAGGAACATCCCTGACCCAGGCCCACTGGATGCTAGTAACACTTCATCCAGTTGTGAGAGCCCCAAATGTCACCAGACATTTATCTTACCGGGGCCAAACCATGCCCAGCTTAAAGCTACTATCCCAGACTAAGGCAACAGTAGAAGCATTAAACAAAATAAGCATTGAACAAACATTGGAGCTGTTGCTTAAAACCATTTGGGAAGTTGTGCTGCTGCAGATGAATTGGAGGAAATGCCGAATGAAAGGGTTGAAGGATAGTTCTGTGAGCCTTCTTGTAAGATAATTACTTTTTCCTTCAGAATGGTCACCTGAGTATGGTTGTAAGAGAAAAAAAAATTAATTTGATTTCGAGCATCCCTAGCAGATGTCTAGCCCTTAATTTAAAAAAAAAATGTTATGTGTTGTAATTTATCAGTGTGATTCTTATTAAGTCAGTGGGGGGAGTCAATGAATAAACCATGTACAACACTTAAAGATGTAACCTTGGGTGTGATCTGCTTGTTACATTCATGAGAATTACAACTGATGGCCTATATATGGACACATTTATTTTCTATTCCCCTGCCCTTTAAAAATTTAAAGCACATACACTTTGTAAAAGGAACTCAGTTTGCCAAGAGAGCAAATAGGCAAATGAAATGTAAAAGATTAGTATCCTAAACAACGTTTTCACTTTATTCTTTTCACATATGGCCACTTGTAGAGCTTCAACCAAACTTTTGAGTTTCCCTCGGGCACCTGACAATTACAATTTGAAGTACAAGTAGGTGAGACTTGGTACTCTCTTCCAGCAAAGGAAAAAGTGAGGCTTAATGGCCTTATAGAAGCACACGTGGGTACGGACCTCAGTCAGAACTCTGTTTCACTTGGGGTTCAAAATCATGAACTGGGAACTTGAGCAAGACAGGTAAAATGAAAGAAATAATAGAGCAATCCAGCCTGAATTCTGCTGCTATAACAACAACAGTGACAACAGATACTGACCACAGGACAACACATCTCTCAACTAGAAGAACTACCACCAGCGCTACAAAGTTGTGCAACCACATAATCACCGCAGTTGCTCTTCCCACTGTAGGTCCGTACAGGGAACAGCTAGGACAACAACCACACCTGCTCTTGCTACTACCACTCCCCCACCACTGGGGACACTAACTGTACTCACAACTCCCTATATGCCACCAACTTCAAACCATCCTATGAGGTCGGTGTTGAACTCCATGAATCCAAATGGAGGCTGAGAGTTAACTAATGTGCTCACTAAAGGTAGTAAATGAGGGTTCCAAAGAGACCAGTCAAGCTAGGAGTCCTTGCCTCCAGTTCAATGATGTGTAGCTACACACCGTGGCTGGTGGCCGGATGGCTCCACCTTCTTGGAACGTGACCATCTTGTTTCCTGAACACCGCCGAGAATGTATTAGATCATGGATAAGCTGTTTCCTCTAGTCCTTCTCAGATGAACTGTCACTGTGCTTTGAAAGCCCAGAGCAGCTTGGCACCACACAGTGACATGGAATTGAATGTTTAGATGTGTCCCTCCTATGGGGGACAGCTAGCTAGAGCTGTGATTCAAGACAATGGGTGTTAGTAAATTTGTCCTCTCCTGACCAACAGGACAATGTTGAGATCAGAGCCATCCCCCGGCTTTGCCTGTGTCCACACCAAGGTGGGCCATAAAATAAGCCATTTTTATTTGAACTTCGAGGTCCAAAAAATGATGACAACGGAAACCCCCGAAGTTAGACATCCTTTAAAAATACATTCTTTCAAAAAGAAAGCATGAGGGAGGATTTGGGAGTAGAAAGAACACATTCAGGACTGTTTATAAATAACAGAATTGTCGGGGCACCTGGGTGGCTCAGTGGGTTAAAGCCTCTGCCTTCGGCTCAGGTCATGATCCCAGGGTCCTGGGATTGAGCCCCGCATCGGGCTCTCTGCTCGGTGGGGAGCCTGCTTCCTCCTCTCTCTCTCTGCTTCTCTGCCTACTTGTGATCTCTGTCAAGTGGATGAATAAAATCTTAAAATAAATAAATAAATAAATAACAGAATTGTCAATGGCAGCCACGTACCTACTAGTGTTGTTCATAATACCCAAAACTTGGATCCCACTTACACACACGTCCATGAGGAAGGGGCTGGCTACATAGATTATGTCATCTTCCTACAGCACAGTGCTGCAAAGCCATTAAAAATGACGCCTAATTCTACAAAGGACACAGAATGATACACATTTTATGTGATGAGATAAATTATCATTATAATCCCATTTATTAAAGACAATTCCTCATTTCAAATTCTATATGAACAAGGAAAATTAAAAATATATATATATACACACACACAAATGTCATCACTGGTATCTCTTGGCAGTGGATTAAATTTGCTCTTTACTTTTGTCTGTATAAATTTTAAATAATAGGCAAAAAAATATAAAACTTCTCTAATGAGGGAAAATCTAGAGGTAGGAGGCTACAATCATATTCTAGTGAAGATTTTCTGTCTCAACTTTGCATGCAAATTGTAGATTTAATTTACATACTATATTAGGAAATCAGACCTCTTCTCTTTAGAAATCCCAATCTCGTATCTGATCAGCCTCATTATTTGTTAGCTTTGGTTGGGAACAATTGGTAGTTTCTCACGAAAGTCAAATCGCCCCAGAAGATGTACTAATATGGCAGGCACAAAAGGGATGACCTGTAGGTTTTGACAGCAGCTCATGCAAACATCATTAGGATAAATACGAAGCGTCAAAGTCAACTACAGGGAAGGAAACTGCTTATTTGAACACATACATTATAAGGCGTGACGTAAGAAAAGCACTTTTTTTTTTTTTTTTAAAGCACGTAAGTGAACGCGTAGAAAGATACAGTCAGCTCCCTTGGGCCTAAGTTTTATATGACTTTCAAATTAAGCCTTTCCAATCTCTAGTCTTGCTTTCCAGACCCAATTTGGTTTGCTGATCTGTTTTCATCCGTCAATTTTCTCTTTGAGTACAGTGCATTTTGGGCCTGGAGGCATTTGAATAGAGTGTGTCAACAAATGAGCTTAATTGATCCTGTTGGGCCTTTGTTTATGCAAGGACGGTGAGAAGCTGCTGGTTCAGTTCTCTTCGGAAAATTTTGACTTGGGAAAAATGCATCTCTATCTAATTTTACTTGCTGAAAGGATAGTCACCTATCTATTATTCAACGCATACTGACCGCTAGATTACAAGCATCCTCACTTCAAAAGACACCTTTCCCCAACCCTGCTGGAATTCACGCTAGAATGCAGCTTGGTGATTCACAACAGCTGTTCTCCAAAAAAGGTTCAGGGGTTTTTAAAAAACTGTCTTGAGGTTTCCACCCCATCCCCACCCCCACCAAAAAAACCCTTGATAGTGTGAAGGGGAGAAGGAAAACTGATTTACCAGAGGATTAAGAACCAGCCCAAGGCCAATATCAAATTTACGCCAAAAAGCTCAGCCAGACATAATCCCAGGTGCCTCCTACCTCCCATTCCAGCCAGAGTCTGCCTCTCCAGCATTTTCTTAGGCTGCCAAGACTCAGTTCCTTGGTTTATCCTGAAAACATTCCTCAAAACAATGCCCAGTGCTGGAGATGCTGTCTTATCTCCTCTGCCCCCAACACAACACAGAAAAGAGATACTTGGTCATTTTCTTATACCCTGACCCAGAGTCTGCTGCTTAGCCATGCTTCTGGGGCTAGTACGTAGGTTCGCTTCCCCTGCTGCCTCCTGACACCCTCCTTCTCAAAATGCTATCTCCTTCTGCTCAACATTCGTAGCTGACCTCCTTGTTCTTTCCTTCTCCGAGAAAATTAAACAACAAGAGAACTTCCACAAACTCCCGTATTCACATCAACTCACCTTTCCATGTGCTCTGTCTCCTTCCTTGTTCCTGCGGGTAAACCACCCGTGCTCCTCTCCAAAGGCAGTACCTTCACTTCTGCCCACCTTCCTTCTCTCTCCTGCTAAAATGCCCCACTCCTGCAAGCCGCCCCGCCCTCCCACATCATCAATTCTTCCTTCTTTACCAGATTGTTGCCGGCAGCGTGAAACTACTGATGGCTCCAATCTTACAACAGTCTCCGTTCATTCCATGGCTTCTTCCTCCTGGAGTCTCGTTCTCCTGCTCTCCTTTAGCAAACCTCCTCTAGGAATTGTTTATGCTAATGGTCTTCACTTTGACCCTGAATGTATTCCACCTTTTACTTCCCCCAGGCTTTTTTACCTAGATCACTGGGCTGAAGCCACTTTGTAATATCATCAGTGAGTTCCACGCAACTGCTTCTAATAACCTCCTAACTAGTCTCCCTTTCCCCCCTCTTTGCTTCCCATGCAGTACATTAAACCCATCAATAAAAGTCAAATCATGTCACACTTCTGCTCAAAACGTGTTCAGGGCTTCCCCGTATATAAAGTCCTTATAATTTTATGCAAGGTCCTATGTGATATCACTCCCTCTCTGCATTTACTCTCGACCCTCATCCATTCCACTCTGCCTCAGACATGTCATCTCCTTAGTACTCCTTAAATAAGCCAGGCACACACCCACCTCAGGGCCTTTGCATTGGCTGTTCTCCATTTTTTTTTTAAGATTTTATTTATTTATTTGATAGACAGAGATCACAAGTAGGCAGAGCAGCAGGCAGAGAGAGAGAGAGAGAGAGAGGGAGAAGCAGGCTCCCTGTTGAGCAGAGAGCCCGATATGGGGCTCGATCCCAGGACCCTGAGATCATGACCTGAGTCGAAGGCAGAGGCTTAACCCACAGAGCCACCCAGGTGTCCAGGCTGTTCTCCCCCTGAAATGCTCTTCCCCCAATTGCATGCTGGCACACTTCCTTAAATTCTCTAGGTGCCTGCCCAAATATTACTCTCTCACTCAGGTCACCTTCCTTGTGTACTTTATTTACAAATACATTTAAAAAAAAATCTCCATTCTTAGGACTTTCCTTCTACTATCTCTACAATTAGATTTGATTTTTTCCTGTTGCTTACCACATTTTATGATACTATTATTTACTTATGTTTTGCATTTATTGTCTGTCTCCTCCCCTGGAATGAAAGCTCCTTGAGGGAAGTGGTATCTTTATTCCACCTTTTAGAACAATTCCTGGTACAGCACAGGCTCAGTAAATAGATCCTGAATGAAGGAACTAGAGACAAGATGACCACAAGTACTTGAGGGAACTGGTATCAAAGTACTTATAAAAAATGCAAGTTGTTTGGCTTCATACATGACTACTTAATTATAGTCTGGGAGCAGGTCCCAAGAATCCAATAATGATTTCTGACAGTCATGATTCGAAGAAGGTTCAGGTGCTAGAGCTACAGAAGTCTGAATGGCTCTTCGGTAGTAAACCAGGGAGAGGGGGTCACTCAAACGGCTTAACTAGGCCAAAGATTCTGAACCAGGGATGACTGAGCTCCCCCTTGGACAATGTCTAGAGACATTTTTCTGTGTCTGTCCTGAGCGGGAGTGGGAAATAATGCTACTCGCATCTAGTGAACAGAGGCTAGAAAGGCTCCCAACAATCAATAACTATGTGAGCCAAAAAGACAATGGTAGTAAGGTTAATCTTGGACTAAGCTAGTTTGATATTCTAGTCTGTTCACTTGCACAATTTCTGAACCCTGGTTCCAAATCAGTAGCCTGGCAGAGATTTATAGAGAGAGACCAAAAGGCCATCAGGCAAAGGGAACATTGCATTAGGAGTAGTTATACGCCTTCCAGTTTCAGCCTTGCCTTTAATTGTATCCTCTTGATGATCTCACTATTCTTTCTATTTGGATCACATTATGGACTGAATTGTATCAAGTATCATATGCGAACGCCCTAACCCTTAATGTGGTTGCATTTACCAATAGGGCAGTAAGGAGTTAATTCAGGTTCAACGAGGTTGTCCTTATAAGACGGTGCCCTTATAAGAAGAGGAGGAGACACCAAAAGTCCATGAGCCCAGACGAAAGGCCACATGAAGAAAGTAGCCCTCTGCAAGCCGGTAGGAGAGGTTGCATCAGAAACCAGCCATGCCAGCACTTTGATCTTGGACTTCCAGCCCATGGAATGGGGAGAAAATAAAAATAAGTGTCTGCTGCTTAACCACCCAGTCGGTGATATTTTGTATGGTCGCTCGAGATGACAAACGGAGACTGCAAATAGACTGTTTATGCTGTCTAGTCTGTGTTCCCTTTTCTTCTTATGGCAGAAGCTTGATTTTCCTTTGGAGGACCACCTCAACTGTTCTATCACTCTCTGTAGATCAAGAAGGGTTGATGGTTGACTTCAGCCTCCGGGTCCCAGGGCCACGAACTTGGCCTGGCTAATAAGAGCCTTTGTTCTCTTGATCACACTGACTGAGACCCAGCCAATGGAAAGTCTAGGATTTTTGTTGGATTTCTTGGAAAATTGGATCTTGCCTTCTGCCGGCTTGAAGCTGGGAGCCTAGGAAACAGCAGCTAGCTGCCAGGTGTCTCTTCAAGGCTGCCTGAGCAGAAAGCAGAACCAAGAAACAGAGAGAAAGCAAGTTCTAATGACTTGCAACCAGTTCAGTCCTACCTCAAATTTTCTCGCATGTAAAATAAAAAGCTAGATTTACCTTACAGCTAAAACATGAAAAGCTGCAGTAAATCAGATGGAGAAGCCAATTTTGGACATCTTTTACAATTACCAATCAGGTGAGCCTCTGCCACCCCTGCCCCAGCCCCACGATGTGGACTGTAAATCTAGTTTGAGGCATACAGTAGGGATTAGAAGACATCATGGGACTCTTCCCTGGGATGAAGTTTATATTGGAAACAGGAAAAGGCCTTGTTGCATTTGTGAGGAATTCAAGTTCAAGTGGTGAGACAGGCCAACTCTGGCCTCATGGAAGATGAGAGACAGGAGAAGAAATACAATAAATCAGGGTTTAATGTGTGTAGGCCAAGTGGCTTTGCTGGTAAGTCTTCATGTATTATATACATCCCACGACGTACCTAGTGTGGAAACAGGGTTTATCGTCCCTAGGAAAAGACGGTCATAATTCAGAGCTATTAACAAAAATAATAGGGCTGGGGCCCCGAGGAGCTTTTTTTAGAATGCCTACCCATATCCTACCTAACCTAATTTAAGCGATGTCATTAGTCAGAATAGATCCCCATCAAATCTGTCATGCTTGTCATAACATGGCATTTGAACAGAAGACATCCCTTCCCAGGAGATATTCCTGCTAAGGAACTGTGTTATTTAATGGGGTTTAAAGACTCCTTTTAAGTTGCAGGGCCTGTTGTAGGAAATTTGCATTGGAGAAAGGGACTGTTGGCTGAGCTCCTCTTAAAGGGAAAGAAGTTTTCTCCAGGCTAGGATTTGGAGGGCGGGCACCATAGCTGTAATTAGCTAATGATGGTTGGGAAGCCTAGCAGAGAAAGGAAGAGGGGGATGGAGGGGGATATGGGACTTTAGTTTGAATTTGGAATGACAGACACAGTTTTTTTAAAAGCTACCATCTGTGATTCTCACTTACTTCCAAAATAACCCCGTGATTATTCATGACGATATCTGCATTTCATAATGTCACCTCCTGGATGAGGTGACTGGACCAGAGGTGGACACCTGGCCCAGCTGTGGCCATCCTATCCTCTTGGGATTTGGAAATGAGACATGAAGTAATCTAATCTGTTTGTGCAGAACTTTTTTTCCTTGAACTTGGGACATGTACATTGCAAGAGGTATACGCTGACGGAGGCCCCAATTTCCATTTAGCTTGGAGGAAGGCACAGAATTAGCTTTGAAGCCTTTAGGAGGAAGCCCTAGAAAAAGCAGAAGGCTCTAGAGAGAGACCCAGTGCACTTAGAACTTGCCGTCTGGTTTCCAGACCCAGGGTGATTCCTTACTAGGTTAGTGATTTCAAGATAAGTATGAAGAGAAAAGAGAGTATTTAATTATCAAAACCACATTCTAATTTCATTTCAAAAGTAGCATCTCAGACTACTTGCATTTCTGCTGGTATGAAAGTGACAGAGTAATAATGTTCCTGGAGTTATGTAAGCAGAGAATTACTGAGGCATCTTAGTCTTTCCATCTTTAAATTCCCTCCTTCTTGCCATCTTCACCTTTTCAAGTGATAGTAACCAGCTCAGTACCCATATTTCACTTGAAAGGTACATGATGTGGGAAACAGAGGCAGAAGAGAAGTTACTAAATTTCCTTACTACCTAGAGCCCATGGACAAGTCCTTGAAACCGGCAGAGTGACATTCCTCTAAGGACTCAACTGCTTCCACCTTAATACTTTGCCCAGGGCAAAAGGCAATCCTAGCCTGACCGCCCTCCCCCCACCCCTAACCAGGATCCTGTAAGTCTACTTTAACATATAAAAAATTCATTCTGAGGGTGCCTGGGTGGCTCAGTGGGTTAAGCCGCTGCCTTCGGCTCAGGTC
>NW_019154094.1:25266378-25297776 GCF_002288905.1 Enhydra lutris kenyoni | reverse complement strand
ATGATCCCAGGTCCTGGGTTCAAGCCCCACATCGGGCTTTCTGCTCAGCAGGGAGCCTGCTTCCTCCTCTCTCTCTGCCTGCCTCTCTGCCTACTTGTGATTTCTCTCTGTCAAATAAATAAATAAAATCTTTAAAAAAAAGGGGATTTCAGAAAACTTACATACTTAGCCCCTGTCCTCAAAGACTTCATAATCTTATTTGCAAATGGAGTATGCATCCTCTTGATAAGACAACAGAGTATGGGTTAAGAGCAAAATGTGGGGGCGCCTGGGTGGCTCAATTGTTAAGCATCTGCCTTGGGCTCAGGTCATGATCCCAGGGTCCTGGTTCAAGCCCCACATCGGGCTTTCTGCTCAGCAGGGAGCCTGCTTCCTCCTCTCTCTCTGCCTGCCTCTCTGCCTACTTGTGATTTCTCTCTGTCAAATAAATAAATAAAATCTTTAAAAAAAAAATTCATTCTGAGACTTCATCTTTAAATCCTCCAAGATACATGCTGGCAATCATCCCCAAGCATACAGCCCACCGATACACATCTGAAGGGTCTTATGACTAAGGTTTTATTATACAGTAATAAATGACCTTTTCCCAACAACAGCTAGCCCCTCAAGATCCTGGAAACCTTGCTTCCAAAATTCCTTAGAGACTCAAGCCATCCCTGACCACCCCCTCACCCCCCTCAACTTGCAAGTGTATAATGGAGCACTTCTCACAACCCTGGGGCAGCAGCAGCTCCTCCTGCCCCCGGGTCCTGTCCCCATGCTTTAATAAACCACCATTTTGCGCCAAAGACCATCTCAAGAATTCTATCTTGGTCGTCGGCTCCGGGACTCTACACCACCAAACCTCACCTGTATTCTAAAACTTCACATACAGACATTAACAAAAGTTGTACCGAAGAAAGGGCCATTGCCAAAACGGCCCAGGAAGATTCAGCTTGTGCAATTCGGAGAAGGATATCTGCTCTCGAAAAGGTAGACGTTGATTGGCAGATACAAGAAGGCTGGCTGGGTGTGACACCCGTGGACCCAAATCTTGCAGTTCCGAAATACCCGCCCTCATCTTAATGTCACTGGTTGGGTCAGTATGCAAGTGATTTGTTATTCCCCTGGGTCTGTTTTGCAGAGTTTATTCGGCATTTCAGTAGCAAGAAGAAGTTATATTTTTCACATCAGGAAAAATTTGCGAATAAAATGAAACCTTTCGTTAGTGACTGTCCTTTCTAGATGCTTTGTTGCCATATTTATCATACATTATGACAGCACGTTCCTCGAACCTTACTCTTTGTGTTTCTGATCTCCTTGCTTTCTTTCCTTACCTATTGTTATCTGTCTCTTTTACCTCCCTGATTAGAAAAACCTCTCAAATGCTATTTTAGGAGAAGCACCATCTGGGCTTTCTGGAAGAGAACATGGTTGAGGTGGAAGCAAGAAAAGCAGCCGCTAATTGTTCATGTTTGGGGGACTTCGGGCCGCAGGTAACAGTTGGAACATTTGTTGCTGGATCAAATTATGTTAGCCCTGCATCCCTTACTCAGTGAGCATCGCAAGGAGAATTCCCCTTGTCTGTTAGAGAGGAATGGCTTAGCTTTCAGTCTCTGGAGGCCTGGGGCAGTGTAGACAGAAAGTGAATCATCCCTACCACCAACAACAAACGTTCCAACTGTGGCTGGGGTCAGGCTGCTAAGCATATGGAAATGGTATGGGCAGCCTGGCTATCCATAACCATTCCTAACCAATTAGTCCTGGGATGGTCCTAACAGTGTTCCAACTGCAGCTGGACTCTCAGTTTGGCTGAGAAAGTTAACTCATGAACATGGGTAATTTTGCCCCAAGGTGAAATCCTGAAATACTTGTGGGAAAGCACATTCATCAAGAGTTTCACTGTAGGCAGACCAAATTTGTTCTGGCCTAAACATTAATTGGCTTAAATTCCTGGGAAATCAAGGGAACCAAGAGCTTCAGGAACAGCTGTATCCAGGGGACCCGTTGTGATCAGTCTCTCTCCATCTTTCAGCTCTGCTTTCTTCTGTATTGGCTTTTTAGTTTCATACAGGACTTCTCAGCATGGTGGTCCCTGACAGCTCCATGCTTACGCTACACTTAAAACCAGGAGAAATCCAAAAATTCCAGCAGAAAGAGATCTTCCTCCTTAATAGTTCCTCCCCCTCACCCCCATCATCCTAACAATTTTCCTGAGAGTGATTTACTCTGGTCTGGTGTGGGTAATGAAACTCCCTGACCAGACCAAGGAAGTATTCTTTTCTGGAGTCAGGGGTGTGTGTGTGTGTGTGTGTGTGTGTGTGTGTGTGTGTGTGTGTGTATGGGACAGGGTGTTGTCAGCTCTTACTTCTAAAACCCATAGATAAAGAGTGAGAAAAAGGTGACTTCCCAAAGAGAACCAAGATACAATTGCCAGAAGAATGGGGGCTAGAAGACAGGTTTACAAAACCAGTGTTTGCAGATACCTACCCTAAGGAAAGCCCTACAAGGATTGTCCCTCACCCCTGAGTACACAAGTGTTGGTAGTTATCTAGACCAGGCATCCATGTTCACATACCTTCATTCACACTCACAGGCTATCTAAACACGACTCAGGTTTGTCCTCTTTTAAATTGACCAGGATGCGCCTAGATGGGAGGGGAGCCCACTTAACTTTACTGAGTGTACCTGCCGTATACGGAGTACTTTCATATATGTGATTTCATTCTCTCACGTTCTTTCAAGGTGAGTGTTATTTGCCCTGCTTTAATATGGAAACCAAGAAGGTAAAGCAGTGAAGAAGCCTGTCCACAGTTAGAGAGCTAGTGAGAAGCTAGCTCTTGTCTTCAACCTAGCACATCATTTTTATGTTTACATAATTCAAGAAGTTAATTAATAAGCCAGAGGTCTCATGTTTGGTGATGATGGGGGTTCACTCCCAGAGCCTCAAATGTGTTATTTTTCTGGCTCTTGATAAAGTTTCTATGGTTCGGAGGCTTGTCTATCTTAATGCTCACACCGCTGTGACAAATACCATAGACTGGATGGCTTATACGACAGACATTGATTGCTTATAGTTCTGGAGTCTGGGAAGTTCAAGAGTGACAAGTTCAATGTGACAGCATGGTTGGGTTCTAGGTGAGGGCTTTCTTCTTGGTTTTTAGACAGTCACCTCATTGCTGTGTCCTTGCATTAGGAGATAGAAAGAGAGAGAAAGCAAGCGAGCTCTGCTCTGTTCTTCTAGTAAGGACACTAATTCCACCACGGGGCCCTGCTCTCAGGACCCCATTTTTACTTAATTACCTCCCCCATCTGTAAAAACCATCATACAGGGGGTTAGAGCTACAACTTAGGAATTTTGGGGGGGGGCACAAATATTCAGTCTACAACATCGTCCTACCTTCCATCCTTCCCGATTTTAACCCATAGTCATTTATTCTGGTAATCCTTTTCCCAGTTCTGACTGCCTGCTGCATGTCTCTCCTAAACTTATTTATGCCACAATAGGGATTTCTTTTGGAAAATGAGCTGGAGTCTCTCTCTCTCTCTCGTCTGATATCAGGCATCCTTTGCCAGGCATGTGAACTCAGAGAAGGGAGAAATGGCTTTGTAGAAGTCACTTTTGCTTCTGTGTTCAATAATGCCCACATCTAAGAGCCTGAGGAATCACTTTTACTCTTTTACTCAGGTTTTATTGTATTTCATCCCAATATATCTTGGGATTTTTGAACCAGTAATAGTTATGAGTTGGATTCCAATTAACTTTCCCAAATAAAAAGGAGGGGCACAATGCCACCCCACTCATTTTGATAAAACACTTTATTTGGCATCTACTGAGAGGAACAGCCTTAAGGTGTTAGCTGGCTGGGCTGAGTAGATTAATAACTTGACTTGGGTTATCAGCTGAGTTTTATCCACAAATAAATCCTGTCTGATCTCTTGGTACAAACCACGAGATTATTCCATCTAGTCCAGAGGCAAGGATTTTTTGCCTTGTAATTGAGCAGCAAAATGACTCTGACTAAAGCATATTTTGTGTGTCTCAGGGTTTGGCTAATTTATGAGCTAGGATCATGGGAGAAAGATGGTTTGCTAACTGTCATCAGAAATTTTATGGTCAAAGAGCATACAGTGAAGCTACAACAGTGGTTCTCAGCCTAGGGGCAATTTTGCCACCCTTCCTGCGCCCCAGGAGGCATGTGGTAATGTATGGAGATATTTTTGATTGTCACCATTGAGGAGAGGAGGTACTACTGGGAGGTCACAGGCAGAAGTCAGGGATGCTGCTAAGCATCCTAAGATACTCAAGACATCCCCACAACAAGGGATTATCCAGCCAAAACGTTACTAGTGCTAAGGTTGAGAAACATTCAGGTAAATCATACATACCCAAAGATGATACTTGGAAAAAATATTTTCTTAAGCTCAAAGAGGAAACAACTTTCTTTTTGGCAGATGTTGCTGATAAGGAACTCAGTCCTTGTATTAGTCTTCAATGGCTAATGTAACAAATGACCACAAGCGAGATGGCTTGAGCAATACAAATGTATCATGTTACACTTTGGGAGGTCAGCAGTCTCACTAAGACCCTTCTGGAGGCTCTAGGGGAGAATTAATTCCTTGCCTGTCTCATCTTCTAGAGGATACCTGCATTCCTTGGTTTGTGGCTTCTTCCATCTTCAAGGTGAGCAATCTCATCACTCTGACCTCTGCTCCATCACCACATCTCTCTCTCTGACTCCCTATAACACCTTGCCTCCATCTTGGAAGGAGTCATGTGATTACATTGAGCTCACCAGCTAACCCAGGAAAATGTTTCCATCTCAAGACCCTTCACTTATCCACATCTGAAAAGTCCCCTTTGCCATATAAAAGTAGCATATTCACAGGTTTTGGGGATTAGAACATAGATATTTTTGGGGAACATTATTTTGCCTATCATGGCTCCCTTCCTCTGCTATAACAATCTGCAAACTACCCCTGCTTTCTGAAACATCTCTGCCCCAAATTCCCATACATTACTAGAATCCAGAGACTAGAGAAAAATAAAAAGCAGTTCTAGACCAACGAAGCAAAACAACAACATCCCTAACCATACAAAAAGGACAATCCTTTTTGTATGGTGTGGGGCTTCAACTCATGACCCTGAGATCAAGACCTGAGCTGAGATCAAGAGTTGCTTAACAGACTGAACCACCCAGGCATCCCCAAAAAGAATTCATGAAGTAAGTTTCTGACCACTTGTTCAAGCTATGAACATAATTCCGCATAAGGTTGAATACAACAATGATTATAATATCAAGAAGTTGGGAGAGTTGAACCACTCTTTTGGTCTTCAATCATTTCTTCTTTCTGAATAGAGCTTTGCAGTAGACAGAGTCTTCTTTTAAAGATTTGAATCTCTAGTAGTCTTTATTCTCTCAGTCTTGCTTAATCAAATTTCCAAGAACACAGCTACTGTTTTGATACAGGTGTGTGTCAATGTTCAACTCAGTCCTTCTTGGCCTCCCAAAATGCAGATTCTGAACTTGAAATTCACCATAACAGAACTCCCTGTGGGGTTTGTATTAACTGCTTCAAATTGAGCCCTGCATGCTGACCATTGTGCTTTAGAGAACAAAAATCGGACTGGAGAAATGCCAGATATCCTCCCAGGTTTCAAGAAACTTAAAATGTTTTTGGCTCCACTTAAAGGGTTTGGGAGCTAGAAGAACAAAATCCAAGCCAACTGAGTAAACATTTATGGAACATGTACTCTACACTAGCTTGACATAAAATGCTAAGATGTAAAGACAGATACACAAATGCTGCTCTTAAACTTAGGACCCGGAAGGAATTTACCCTAATCTTTCTCATCAGGCTACGTTATCAAAGACATTTCTACAATAGTAAGGCTTCAGTTTGTCCTCACCTCTTAAAAAAAAATCTGTAAATAAATGCGACACTGTGCAAAGAAAATCAAGTCATTTCCTCCCTTAACTAAACCTTCAAACCCTAGAATTTCTCTTGGGGTCTCTTTTTAGAAAGGCAGCATGGTAGAACGCACATTAGCTCTCAAGCACAGAGACATCAGTATGAACCCCAGTTCAGGCAGGAGGACCTTGGGCAAGGCACTTACTATGTTTCAGTTTCAGTTTCTTCATTTGCAAAATGGGGCTACTAAGGGTTCCAATGAAAACACTGGAGGAAGGACCACAAAAAATGGTGGAAGGACTTTACACAGGGTGGGTGGTGGGTTAAGCAATGGCTACCATCTTCACTCTCCCTTTCTGTCTCTGGTCCCTGGACCCACTGCTTCCATGCAGCCTCCCCAGATTGAAGTGAGGTTGCACGCTCATCCTTTATGGCTCTTTAACGTCCCCCAAGGGCTTGGAGAGAGCTTAATATGCAGACCAGTTATAGTTGCTCACACTCCTCAGTTCAAGATTTTTTCAATATCTTTAAATGTAACTCACTTGTCACATAATTGGATGCTATAAAAGCTTGCGCTTTTTTTTTTTTTTAAATTACACAACTGAGTATCTTCTAGAAGGTGCTGACTTTACACTTTTCAAACTGGTTACTAAAGGAGTCATTCTTCCCTTTCGAAACAATCCCTCATTTTCATGGAGCACACAGGGCTGGCCACACAGCCAGCTGGGAGCCTTTACAACTCTCCATTCCGTTCATCCATCTCCCATTTGGTATAATTCTTCCCAGAGAAAAAAAGTAGTATTGACATTTTTGACCCATCCATCCCATGTTTCTAGAGAATTTGAACATTGACATCTTCATTTTATGATGTAATATTTTTGTGGTTTGGAGTTGATGAGTAATTGAGAGCTTGGGATCTGGAGTCAGGGAGGATGTAATTTCAATGCCAACTCAGCTACTTACCAGTTATATGTCTTTGGGCAAGATAGTTACCTTTCTGTGTCTCAGTTTACCCATCTACAGAATAGAGACTATAACAGAACCTCGCTGGAAAGGTTTGGTGAGATTAAACGGGGTACTATAGTGCCTAATGTATACATTTTTATAATTATTGCTGCCATTACTATTATCATTATTTATGATTTATTATTACCATCACCCTGCTATATTTCATTGGTTTATGGTTGGGATAAATTTAGATATTAAATATAAAGGACTTAGCATAAAATCAGGCACATAGTAAGTTCTCAGTAAAAGGCAAATATTATTTATTATTTATTTTTACTTATGGAAAGATTTTATAAACAATAACTTAATCATTATCCTTTGTTCAATTTCCATTATGCTCATTTCAAAGACAGATAAACTGAGGTACCAAATGGCTAAAAATCTTGCTCAAAGTCACAAAGATATTAGGTGGCAAAGCTGAGATTCGAACTCAGGCAATTATTCAACAGAGCTCCATTTTATTAGTTCAGCTGTAAGATTCTGCTCCATCTAAAATCTGTCACCAAAATGCCCCTCATATGTTATTAAAGTCATGGCCATCCTGAAAGGTCAGTTAAATTATCTAGAGCTAGGCAAGATAAATGAGATTATAAAAATATTACTGGGCTTAGCATGGTCCCTCTCTTTCCAGGGCAAGACACCATCTGGCTGGCCCGGAGAGGGTAGGAAGTCAACATCATTAAAATGGCCATGAATTCAGCATCCGTGACGATAGACACGTGCTCATTCAAGCAGACTGGTTCTTCAGTAAGAACGTTTTCATTGTTTTGATGGAGACTGAAACAACTTCTAATGAGCAGCTGCTTTACTCCCTTAAGAAGGAAAAAAGTTTTCAAGGGGATGGGGTTTAGGAACACTGCTTCTGACACGAATATGAAGCTGAAGCGGGAGACTGCACCGTAATGCCGATTAGAGCCGGTTTAGTTAGGGCGATTGGCTGAGAGAACGCAGAGGGTTCTGGGAAATCAATGGGTTGGGTTACTCAGTGCACAACAGGGAGGCTGCCTTGCGGAGACAACACTCCTTGGCTCAGGGCAGTCTGCTGTGCATGTAGACACTGTATTTTATAGTGCGGTGGCAATGAGGGGCTTGATAATACTGTGCTCACCCGACACCATCTATTGAGCACTTACAAGGGCTTGGTCCTTCCCCTACTAATTCTCCCTGCATCCTCACACCAGCCATCTAAAGAAAGTAGACCGGTTTTTTACCATGTCACAGTTGAGGAAACTGAGACACAAAAGCTTGAAGGCCCCCATCTGGCAGAGTCAGAATTCAAACTCAGTCTGGGCCAACTCTGTTACCTACTGGTCTAGTTTCTCAGCCACACAGGGGGCTAAAGATGGTGGGGTGGGGAAGAGCCAGATCAGAAGAATTTCAGTTAGCCAGGAGCTATAAGGGATGCCACCCTGTTTTCTCATCCTTACAATGAGAAGTTTGTATACAAAACATCCTTGGTGAGTCTCTTTGGCCTTCATGAAGATAACCTGAAGAACAAAGACAACTCCAATAGATCTGAAAAGGTAAGGAAGGATCTTAATTAAGGCAACTCATCTGATTTTCCAGTCTTAGAACAAACAGGTTAAAGCTGGGATAAGGAATGTAAAAGCCAGATTTATAGAGCTTTCCAAAGAAAGGTATAGATTCATCTATGGTACTGAAAATTCCGGCACAATTATACTTGAGGAACACCAGCTGATTTTCCATCAGCTTTCTGGATCACTCAGCATCATTGCTTCTTCTTTTTTTTTTTTTTTTAAAGATTTTATTTATTTATTTGACAGAGAGATCACAAGTAGGCAGAGAGTCAGTCAGAGAGAGAGAGGAGGAAGCAGGCTCCCCGCCGAGCAGAGAGCCCGATGCGGGCCTCGATCCCAGGACCCTGGGACCATGACCTGAGCCGAAGGCAGAGGCTTTAACCCACTGAGCCACCCAGGCGCCCTCAGCATCATTGCTTCTTAAACTTTAGTGTACATGGAATCGCCTAGCAGGCTTACAGAAATGTAAATTGTAGAGTTCCACGCACAGAGTTCTGATTCCGGAAGTCTGCACTGGGGACACAGCAGTTTGCATTTCTTTCTTTCTCTCTCTCTCTCTTTTTTTTAATTTTTAAAAAGATTTTATCCATTTATTTGACAGACTGAGATCACAAGTAGGCAGAGAAGCAGACAGAGAGAGGGGTGGTGGGGGAAGCAGGCTCCCCGCTGAGCAGAGAACCCAATGCGGGGCCTGATCCCAGGACCCTGAGATAATGACCTGAGCTGAAAGCAGAGGTTAACCCACTAAGCCACGCAGGTACCCCTCTTTTTTTTTTTTTTTCCCTAAAGATTTATTTGAGAGAGAGAGAAAGAGTGCACAGGGAGAGGGGCAGAAGGAGAAGGAAACTCAAATAGACTTCCCACTGAGAGGAGAGGAGCCTGACCCCACATCCCTGAGGGGCCCCACATCCCTGAGATCATGACCTGAGCGGAAACCAAGAGTAGGATGCTCGACAGACTGAGCCACCCAGATGGCCCAGCAGATTGTACTTCAAGTTGCAAGCTAATGCTGGCCCTGCTGGTCCAGGAACCACACACTGGAAACCATTGATCTAGAGACCGTGGTAAATTTCATGCAAGGCTTCATTTGCAGGCACACACAATATCAGCAACACCCAAAAGGCTCTCATCTCTTCTGCCACCTGCAGAATTCCCTTTATCTTAGCCTCTGCATTTGCCTTTAGCAATTCCTCAGGGTAAAGACAACTGTAGCAGTGCGAGATTTGATTTCCTCATACCTCACTTTATAGGGGTGAGAAAGCAAGAGCGCCTCATTCCTGGAAACACCATCTCTTTCTCCCAAATGTTCCATGAATCTTATTGGTTCTGATCTGTTCAGGTGCTCATCCTTGAGCCAATCCCTTGGGGCTGGGGGTGATTTTGGCCAAGCAGAGACTCTGGAATAGAAGTGGGAAGTGGTCCCCAACTGAAACACATGGCTGGGAAGGGCCAAGGAATGAATCCCCCAAAGAAAAACCAGGGACCTGACTTATCGTGGGGGTGGAGTGGGGGTAGATATTGGAGAGATAAACAACACATTCCCACAATTTTATGATAGGATGAGATCCTATGATGAAGGCAGCACTGATGTCAGAGGGAGCCCTCACCATACGGGTTATCTCAAAACGGGAATTCCTTCAGGAGGGAGACCCACTTCTCTCAGAATGCTTAGCTGCGCCCATGTGGGGTTCTGCTCCATTTTCTCCTACTAAATAGGTATCATGTGTTCAAGATAAATGTTATCTCTTCTTGCTTACATGGCTTCACAGCACTAAGAAAGAAAGAGATCTTATAGTCAAAAGATATCAACTTCCAGTTATAAGATAAATAAGTCTGGGGGATATAATACACAACATGGTGACTCCAGTTAATAATACTGTATTGTACATTTGAGAGTTACTGAGCGAGCAGATCTTGAAAGTTCTTGTCACAAGAAATAAGAAAAAAAAAAATCAAAATTGTGTGGTGGTATCAGATGTTAATTACACTTACCATGTGATCATTTCACAATATACACACGTATCAAATCATTCTGTTGTACACCTAAAACTAATACAATATTATATTGCTATAAAAATGAGAGAGACCCTAAAACCTAGCACTGTGACCAATTGTTAAGCCTGGGGGGGGGAAAGGCTGTAACCATTGGCTCTGATGACGACTGGGGTCTCAAGAGAACCCATTTCTCAATCCTAGGCAATTATGTAGGCAAAAACATCCCTATCCCTATCTCTATCAGGAGGGTCCACAGACTTCTAATGCACTGTCTCAACAATGAGGAAAAATGCTCCACATTCAAAATGTTTTGGTAACGGAAAGGACTGTAGTCTGTCTTTGTTCATTACACCTGAGGTCAGCTTCTTGGGAGGGGGTGCAGGAGAGGAAAGCCTTACACTCACGGCTTCTTACAGAAGGTCAGGCTCCTGTCCCTTACTTCACCCAGTCTCTACGTGTCTTAGGCTGGCCTGGACCAGAACTGGGAATTCTTGACATTGTCCCTGATTCCCCAGCACCCTACATATTGCTTGATAAAAATGAGGGCTCAAAATATTTGGCCATTTTGGTTGGACTTATAAGCTTATTTTTCATTCATTTCTGTACATACAGTGTTCAGTCTCCACCAGATCTTAGGAAGTGTTCTTGGGACCTTGGAATGACTGTAGAAGGGAACAGCCCCAGGGAGGGAAAAAAAGATTCTCTCAATAGGAAGTCTTGGGACTGAGTCATTTCATTCACATATTAAAAGTCATGACCTTGGGGCACCTGGGTGGCTCTGGGTTAAAGCCTCTGCCTTCAGCTCAGGTCATGATCTCAGGGTCCTGGGATAGAGCCACGCATCATGCTCTCTGCTCAGAGGGAAGCCTGCTTCCTCCTCTCTCTCTCTCTCTGACTGCCTCTCCACCTACTAGAGATCTCTGTCTGTCAAATAAATAAAATCTTAAAAAAAAAAAGTCATGACGTCATTTTAAAATTACCAGTCAGTAAAAAAAAAAGGTAACAACACTAATATTTAGTATATTTTTGAGTGCTCATTGTATGAGAGGCATTTTTAAAAAGCACTGTATATGTTTTAGCTGTACTGTTATTATTGCCACTTCCCAGATGGAGAAATTAAGGCAAAGAGATTAGGTTACTTGCCTAAAGTCACGTGACTAGTAAGTGGCATATGCTGCTTTCGGTGTTAGGTGGGTGATTCTCAAATATATGTAAGCAACAGATCCCCCTGGAGTGTTTGTTAAAACACAGGTTGCTAGACCACACCCACAGAGCCTCTGATGGTGTAGGTCTGGGGTGGGGGCCTAAGAAGGTTCACAAGTGGTGCTGATGGTGTCTTCCAAAGGCCACACTTTGAGAACTGTGATTGTAGATAGATAGATTCTGGAGTTTACACACTTCACAAATTTGGGGTCAAAAGGCCATTCATTAAAGTGATTGTAGCACTTGTTGCTTTCATTTTTTTTACTTTACGTTCCTGGTATGGGATCTCATTTTGGGGCCCAAGTAGGAGTCATTCCTTTCTCACACCCAAGAATGCAAGCATTCAGGCTGTGCACTAACCAAACCCTTTGTGCAGAGCTCCCCCAGCTGTCGCATGAGGTCGACTTGCCTCCTGCTGATTGTTCACTTCCAGAGTAACTTGCTACACCAGACTGAGAGGCCTTACATCTGGTGGCCATCATTTACTGATTAATTAAATAAAAGCAAATACACCTAAACAAAGGAATACTGCAGAGCTGGAGAAGGATGGTGGTCCTCCTAGTATCTATTTTCTGCTTTTAACTGGCTCTATGGCTGATCCCATAGAGAGGTAACTTTCCAGACTTCCCAGCAGTTAGGGGCGGCCGTGTGATTAAGTGGTCCCCAGATGAGGCGGATAAAGCTCTCATTTTATTTCTTTATGGGAAATTGCTTTTGCTTGTTTTCTCCTTTCTGCAAGCTGGAATATAGATAAGGTAGCAAAATGGTTTGGATCTTATAGATGAAGACGGTACCCAAGGGGGTAAGAGAACAACGAGGAAGGAGACACCTGGGTCCCTGAAAGATTGTGAGGAACAGACCTTCCCTACCAGCCAGGGCCTCACATCTCCAAGCTATTTTATGGGAAGGAAAGAGTCTTATGCGTATTGAAGTCATCATACTTTAGGGCTGTTATTTCTTTCTTTTTTTTTTTTTTAATTTTTAAAAAAAGATTTTATTTATTTATTTGACAGACAGAGATCACAAGTAGGCAGAGAGGCAGGCAGAGAGAGAGGAAGGGAAGCAGGCTCCCCACTGAGCAGAGAGCCCAATGCGGGGCTTGATCCCAGGACCCTGAGATCATGACCTGAGCTGAAAGCAGAGGCTTTAACCCACTGAGCCACCCAGGTGACCCAGGGCTGTTATTTATTAGTTTTTGCAATATAACTAACAAAAATGATATATGACGGTATATATTATCTAAAATTACCCCAAACTTAGTGGCGTAAAGAAACAAATGTTTATCATCTCACAGATCTATTGGTCCGGAATTTTGGAGCAGGTTAGCTGGATGGTTTTTGACTCAGTCTCTCATGAGGTTGTAGATGAGATGTTGAATGACAGCCTTACTTGGACTGGGAGATCCACTTCCAAAGTGGCTCACTCACATTGTTTTGGAAAGCTAGCTCAGTTCTTTGCTTCTCCATAGGGCTACTTGAGTGCCCTCCCAGTATGGTGGTTGGCTTCCTCTAGGGTGAGTGATCCAAGAGAGAACAAAGAGGAAAGCACAATGCTTTTCATGACCTAGTTTTGGAAATCACACTTCATTCTTTCTGCAGTATCCCATTTGCACGTGTCAGCCCTATTCAACATGGGAGGGGATTACACCCTAGGAGGGGGTCAGTGGGGTCATCTTAGAAGAGTTCCACTGTATGGTATGAAACTATATCCAAGATAAACTCTTGGCTGGTAGGGAATGAAAGGTGGACCCAGCATGCTGCCATTTGTTTTGATTTTATGGATATACATAATACCTGTCCTCACATACACATGTGTGTTGAGAGACTCTGAAAGGACAACTAACAAACTCCTAGGTGAGATTACCTCTGGAGTGAGAGTCTGGGGACTAGGGGTGTACAGTAGAATAGTAAAATCTTTTATGAATTTTTGTACAGTTGGAGCTATATATTTATTTGTAGCCAATGTTTAGTGAAAACACTTTTTGGTTAAAAAGCAAAAAAAAAAAAAAAAAGAAGAAAACAAAGCACACAAAAATTGTAATTCAAACTTGAGTCCAATATACTACCATCCCTAAAAAAGCAAGTTAGTGTTAGAATTTGATGTTGCTCCCTTTTTCCCTCAGATTAATAACTCAATATCACTTAAATGGTAGGTTTTTTTTTTTTTTTTTATTGTGTAAAAAGCAGTTTTCCAAAGTGATTTTTTTTTTTTCAGAGTTAAGATCTTTGCTGTAATGCACAGTATTTGGCAGGTATAGTTGGAAGTACTTGAAAACACAAAGTATTACCAATACAATGTTCAGTAGGCAGAAAAACAAAGAAACATAATAAAAAAACCTCCTTTTTTCACTTTTGGAAGAACAACTTCTTTTATGTCACCAAAGGCATTTAAAATGCTCCTAATTGATAAGCAGCCCGTGTCTACAGAATTGCAAAGTTATTTGCAAACAATGAACAAACTCTGTCCCTTGGAAGGCTTTACAGAGAACTTATTTTAGATTGTATTCTTCAAAAGGAAAAGGGAGATTTTTGAATTGGCTAGAACAATAAGTTGGTAACAACCTTTTGTTTAGGACCCAAGGGTTGGAATGGTGAATGGGGTTTATATAAAGAACTATGGAAAAGTGGAAAACATTTTTTTTTTCCATTTGTGATCATTCCCAGTCTGTTCACCTCATCAGTGGATCTCAAAGGATTTATAGAGAGCAAACCTTCCAGTCCATGGTGTGACCAATGCGCCGCCCATGCCGTGTGACTCACCACATGAGTTAACATTCAAAAGGGCCTATTTCCTTTAAAACAAGCTAAGTTCAGTGAGTACGTGCTTGACTGTCACAGCGTGCTAAAATTGCTCTGGAAGTATCTTAAACTTACTCTCTCTGTCTATATTTATTGTGTCCCGGACCTAGTCAGACAGTTCACAAAAGGGGTCAATCACGGGGCCAGACATTAAACAAGACTGAGCCACGTCACTGTTTGTAGGTAGGAAATGATTTGGGCCTATAAAGTATGGTTGGACCTGTTCGTCTTATATACACTGCAGTGGGTTGAATTGTGTTTCTTGAAAAGATATGTTCAAGTCCTAACCCCAGTTGCCTGTGAATATGACCTTATTTGGAAGTAGGCTTTGCCGCAGATATAGTCAAGTGAAGATGAGGTCATACTGGACGAGGGTGAGTTTGAAATCCAATGACTTGGTGTCCTTATAAAGAGAGAGTGAGCTGAAGACCAGAGGAGCCTCAAGGAGGAAGGCTATGTGAAGAATGAGGGAGAGATGAATTATGTGTCCACAGGTTAAGGGACACAAGGATTGCTGGCAACTATCCCAAGACCAGAAGAGGAAAGGGGAAGTCTCTTCCTCCAGTGCCTTTAGAGAGAGCTAGCCCTGCTGTCACCTTGATTTTGGACTTCTAGCTTCCAGATCTCCAAGAACATACTTTGATGAGTTTTTTGCTACCCAGTTTGAGCTCCTTTGTTAGCACAGCTTTAGCAAATGAATACAGACACCTGTATGTTGTGGGAAATGCTGTGGGAAATGTTTTAATACATTCATTAGGTTGAAAAATGGTTTTTATGGCCAAATAAGTTTAACAAGAAGAAAGTTAAACAAAACTAAAGATTAACTATCAGTTCTCAGGCCTTTGCCATAAAATCAGCAATGCCTATTGGCTAAACACTTCCCAGAAGAGGTGTCAGAATGATAGGCATATTAACATATTTGATTGACGCAATAACTCTATTAAGTTGGGAACTGTGACTCTCCCCATTTTAGAGTTGATGGAATGCAGGCAGGGAATGCTCGGATGACCAACATAGATGATGAGGAGGGGTGGAGCCAAGATGCAAAGCCTGGAAGTCTGAGTCTGGAGCCTGGGCTCTCCCTGACATATAAGGATCACTGGGGATCTCTAAGGTCTCGCATGATGACAGCAGGTTCCTTTTTTTGTGCAGGTTGAATACTCCATGTGCAATGATGGCAACCCTGTCCTAGTGCTGAGGTGATCTCAGGATTCAGGCAGTTCAGAATCTCTGAGAAACTAACTGAAGGGACTATCCATGGCCTCCAGGGATACAGATATTTTCAAAGGGCAAGTTATTTTTATATCTAAATATTCCAGTTTGGAATCAACTTTTTTTTTTTTCTTCCACAGGATTTGGGATTTGGACAGGAAAGTGCACCTTGATTAGTGACAAATACTGCCTGACAAAAGTGAAAGGAAAAAAACCCACACCCTTTCCCTTCCAGCAAATGGAAGGCGGCACCAAATCAATGAATGGGCCATACGAGCTGAAGAGAAACTGACTAAGGTGTGAAGAAATGGCACGGTTGTGAGTCATACCACATTGTCACGCTGCCACGTTTTAAATGAGCTCATTTAAAACAATGAACAACACAAAAGGAATCAGGGAGACCCTGACACAGAACCAGGGGGATATGGCTATTGGAAAGCAGAAGGAACATGAGAAGTGGTCAGTCAAAAATATTTCAACATGTACCCATTGAGCGAGGAGTAGAAGCTGTAGAAGACCATACTACTGGCATCAAGATACATTTTCTGGCTCTCAGATAACAACCTTCCTTCTTATTTCATTGGGTATACAGGAGCCACCAGAAATCATATTCTCATGTTTCTATCACCACATCTACCACCACCCACCTGCATCTGTACTGATTTCTTTTCTTTCATTCCTGATACATGGCATCATCTGTCCCTTCTGGTCCTGCCAATGTACCTGGATGCCATTCCTTCTCTCTCACTCTGGGAATTTCTCCTGTGACCTCCCTCTTTCCCTTTTCTGTCATTATTTATTTGTTCTCTTTAGGATGAAATCAATTGGTTTATAGCCACACTGAAATTATTTCCCTCCTTAAAGTCCTTTCTCCCAGCCTTATTTCTCCCTCCAGCCAAACCCCATTTTTTCCCCTCCCCTTCCTAGCAAAACTGAAAAACTCTCTGTGCTCCTCTTGTCCACCTCTTTATGCCTAGTCTGTCTTGAAAACACTCCAACCAGGCTTTTTATCTGGACCACTCCACTGCATCATTCTTGTTAAATTGGCAATGACTCTGTGTTGCCAAATCAAACAATTACCTCTCTGGCCTCATCTTATTCAACCTCTTAGCACAATTGACATGTCTGATCACTTCTTCTTCAAAACTCTTTCTTTGTTGGGTTTCCAGAGTACCAAACTCATCTGGAGTCTCTTCTGTTTCACTGCCTGCTTCTTCTTAATCTTCTTCATTGGAGTCTCTTCTTTCTGACCTCTAAATGTTAGGACTCGTCCTTGGATCTCTTCTCCATCTACACCTGCTCAGCAAGAGTTCTCATTTAGTCCCATGGCTTTACATAGCATCCATGAGTGGTTGCCTCCCAAGTCTGCATCTCCATCCCTGCATTTCCCCTGAGCTCTAGGCTCATATATAGAATGGTTTCCTTGACATCTCTCTCTAGCTGTTCAATAGATGACTTGTGCACACCCTGTTTAAAACAGAACTCTTAATTTTCTTCCCTTTTTGCCCTCAAATGTGCCGGTTGAGGTCTCTGGAAGGGAATGTTGAGATGGAGTTTGGTGCGCTGGTGTTCAGTAGGGATCAGCCTCTGTGGAGGTGAATGTGGAAAGGGGGTGAGAAGCAAGATTGAGAAAAGAAAGAAATTTTGTTGTGAGGTGGACCCAACAAAGCCTTGGCTTACCCCATAGAGAGTTCTGGAATACATATGACCCCTGCTTGGGCCAGGCCTTTAGACTCCCACTTTACCAATCATTGAATGTGGACTGCCCTCAGAAGAGTGGTCTCTGGGATGGGACAACTCTGCATCTGAGCAGACCGGGAAGGAAGGCACTCACCATTGGAGGTGTGTATCTCTGACTGGGAGTCTTTGTTCTTGGGTTACCTGCCCATTTTCTAGAGCAGATAACTTCTGAGTTTTAACCAAGCAGCCCATTGTGAGTGAGGGTATTTTGCTAATTGTTGATACTTTGTCCCAATCTGCAAGTATTCTTTGAGTAACATCAGGACACTGTTTTCCCTACTCATTCTACAATGATTACAATGATCTCCCCAATACCACTACCTATTTTATTTCTTTTTAAAAGATTTTGTTTATTTATTTGAGAGAGAAAGTGCATGAGACAGTATGAGCATGAGGGGGTGGGAAAGGGCAGAGGGAGAGCTGGGAGAATCAAGGCTCAGGGCTGATCCCAGGACCCTAGGATCATGACCTGAGCCAAAAGTTAATGCTTAACTGACTGAGCCACCTGGGCAGCCCTATTTTGTTTCATTTTAAAGAGATTTTTAAAAGTCACGTGTATGACAATGAAGCTTTGCAACTGTGAATATCACCTCCAGAAATACTTTATCTGTGTATAAAGACAAGCAGAAACTAAATGTAAGAAATTAATTCGGTACAGGGGTCTCTGTAAGTATCTGAAGCTAGAATGGACTGAGGAACTTTCAGGCGAGGCTTTTTCTAAGTTCTGCTTGGCTGTGGAAAATAATTGAGAAACTGTGTAAAGACTTGTGTGTAAGGTGATTCCCTATTTTCTGTTCCATGAATGTTGAGGAAAAGGCCTTGCCTTATATTCAGGCACATATGTTATCTAAGATAACATAAAAACCAGATAGATAGATCTGTCACAGTGGTTGAAGTAAACCTTAATCTATATACTGAAGTCAATTCCTCACAGACCCAAACAACAAAACCACTTTTCTTCAAAGCAACACGTCTTGAAAAAAATCCCACAATCCTGTTTCACCTCTATTTAATTTTCTACCTGGAGCTCCTCTTGAAAACCCAAGCACCTCATGGAGCAAGTGACAGGCCCTTAATTCAAGGCACAGACTTTAGAATTCCACAACACGTGGGCCCAAGAAACCAATTTCATATTTTATAATCTGCTTTTAGTGAATTTGGCCTCCTCCCTTCTCTTCTGGGGTTGGTTTCCTCATCCTGGACATTCCGGTTATCTTCTAAAGTCAAGAGATAATAATGAAAGTGCCTGTGGGGACAGGTGCCCGAAGCCCATGCACAGCACCTGGGTCTTCCAAAGGAATTTATGGATATTTCTGCCCCCTCATTCTGCCGCCTCATGATTTGTCAAGACCTCAGACACAGAACAGATGAATATAGAATTGAGAAGTGGTGTGGAGAATAGACATGTTCCGGTTAATACATTCTTTTAAAATTTCTTTTTCTTTTTTTTTTAAACTTTTATTTATTTTTTAAAATTTCTTTTCAGTGTCCCAGAATTCACCGTTTATGCACCACACCCAGTGCTCCATGCAAAACGTGCTCTCTGGTTATCTTTCCCCAACCTCACTCTGCCTGTTATCACTAAATACCTAACGAGTAACAGCAGCGAATAGGACTTGGTAATATAGTTTAACTTTATTGTGAGATCTCCCCAGAAGGTCTGAGGCCACGTGGAGCACCCTGTGGGCCACCACATGGCATGACTGGGGGTCACCCCTGCACCGCCTCCTACTTTATTTCTCTCCCACGACATTGGTTGGCTTAAAAAAAATGTAAACCCCAGTCATTATTACAAAACAACCCAAAGAAACCAGCTACTATTTGTTGACCATAGGTTTCAAGGTGCTTCATCTACACTATCTCCTTTAGTAGTTAACATTGTTAAGCCCATTTTCCAGACAAGAAAAGTGAAATTCAGAGAAGTTAAGAAACATCACAGACAAAGGTATTTCAGGGGGTGGGAGGCTTGGTATAACTGCCAGAACTTAGCTCTTAACCTCTGCCTATCTCCCTGTGATCAGAGCTACAACGCTTCCAGTAAATGCTCTACTCGGGTGCCCTCGTTTTTCAGGACGGTAGAGTGACTCATTTGAAAGGACACAACAGCTAATCCCAATTACGGCTTGGATCTTTTCCATTCAAATCCTAGGGTCCAGGTACAATATGGTGATGTCTCCAACGTGATTAGGATGCTAGGAAATAAGGGACTCATGGCTCGCACTGGTTTTGGCTCAAAGGAAACGGACTTCAAATTGTAATAAAGCTGTGTGAGGGCAAGCACCTTGGAGAGAAAGTACTGACTCTTTAGTTCCTGTTACTTTTCAGCTTCTTTTTAATTCATGCTCCTCAGGCTAAATTGGCATCCTTCGGTGACTCCCATATAAAGTGCTCTCCCTGACTGGGTATCCGTCTGTGTGGATTTCTGGGTGTGGCTGGGAAGAAATCAGTTCTGTTCATCTGACTTTCTAAGACTTTGTTCTAACTTTGCTCATCATGCTTGTTTAGAAAGTGAAACCAATAGATTCACTAAAATGAATTTTTGAGATATTTTGCAAGCTGCATCTTTTTAAAAGATAGCTTTTATTTTGTTTTTTAAAGAATTTATTTATTTATTTGACAGAGAGATAGCGCAAGGAGGCAGAGTGGCAGGCAGAGGGAGAGGGAGAAGCAGGCTCTCCGCTGAGCAGGGAGCCCAATGGGGGACTTGATTTCAGGATGCTAGGATCATGACCTGAGCCGAAGGCAGATGCTTAACTGACTGAGCCACCCAGGCACCCTGAAGGATAGTTTTTTAAGGATGTATAGAACGTTTTCTCCCTCTAAGTTTTATCACTTCTCTGTCCAGTATCTATTTACCTATCTACCAATCTATCATCTACATATTTGTCTATCTATCTGTAGTTATATTTTTATTACTTTAGCAGACAGATGAGAAAACAGATTCATACACAAAACCAACTATCATAATAGAACTGCTCAGAGAGTTAATAGTTGACTTTCTATGCACTCTGATTCAACTATGTTTTTACTAGGCTTTTGCAAAAACATTTCATTGATCCTGATGAAGAATTCCAGAACCATTTATGAGCTAGCTGCCACACCTATAAATTAATAAAATTAACCAGGACAGTGACTCCATCCAGGGGGAGCGACTTCATAAAGGATGGCATAGATCATGATCTACAAAACTCTTCTAACAGATTTCCTGGCTAGAGTTTCAATTCCTGTTTGCCACAGTATTAAGGCATGTTATTTTTCATGGATGAAAACAAATGATTGTGTTGCAGAATAATTTGCCACCTCTTGTACTGGAGTTTGAGAGAACTATTCAAAGCCATTTGACTGATGAATTATTTATAAACTACAGTACTGATGTCTGGTAGCAATGCTATTGTTAAGGTTCTGCCAGCCTTGCCAATAGATCTTGGCCTTGTTCCCTCCCTGACTGTGGATCACTTACCCATTTTAAATTGCTGCAAGTGGAAACTTGGTGGAGAGAATGATACTTTATAACAAAAATTACCATTGGTTCAGTAGATAGCAAAGAAAATAGCCTTCTCCTCAGTCATTTAAATCCCCGGGTGTACCAAGTTTTGAGCTGAGGGAATTGGAATAAGCACACATTTTTCTCAAAATAAAACCAAGATGGTTTATTATCAAGGGGAATGATACAATATGTTTTTATATGAGATTGAGGGTAGGTTGAATATACAAATAAAATACTGGGCAAACTCACACTACCATTTCCACATCTATAAGGATCACTTTTCCCCTGTCACCATTAGACCTACCCCCTAAATTCTCTCAAGCCAGCATTTCCTAACATCCTGAACTGCCCGTCATTAGGATGGGGGAAATGTGGTGCTCATGGGTGTGACAGACATCACTAATAACTGCAGCACTATCACAACCCTCTTTGCTGCCGAGCCTGGCTTGGCCAAATGTATTTCACCTTTGCTAGTTGTCTGGGCACTGGTATCCACTGATTTTGCACTTCTCTACTCCCATTCTATAGGAAGAGCAAGCACATTTTTTTAAAGAACTAAATCCTATTTCAAATCAGTTTAACAACTGTTGCAGGCACTGTGGAGATGATGGGAGAAGAATCAGACGTTACTCCAGTGCACAAATTAGCTCACTAAACCGCTGTGTGTGTGTGTTACAGTAAATGCCTAGTTCATGACTTTAAAGCCACAGTTACTCAATAAATAATGGGAATGAAAAGGATTTGCACAGACAGGCCATACGCTGGTTGTTTGTTTAAAAAAAGGAGTCACTATACATTAGAATAAATTCTAATAAATTCACTCTTCTCATCTTTCCTCCCCCCAATCCCATCAAGTTTACTATAATATAAGCCAAGCTTACTATAATCTAAGCCATTGTCATCTCCTATCTGGAATAATGCAATAGCATTGTAATCTTAACTTGGGTCCATGCGCAGAGTTTTGGGGGGGGGGGTGTCTTGAATTACAATGGAAAAAAATACATCATTTTCACTAACCTCTAAGTGAAATTGAGCATTTCCTTCAGTTATATCTACATGCAGCAAATCACAGTGCTACAGGTAGAATCTGTGACTTATCACGAATAGAAACATAGGAATTGTCATGTTACAAATGTTGAAAATATCTCAAAATAAGCTTGGTGTTATCATATCTTTGAAATAATGGTAGATTCACAATGAGATTCAGTTATTTAATGTCTTCATAAATAGACATATATATTCTTCAATGACAGTTTTCCTTTAATATTTTGCTAACTTTATTTTGTAGAACTATTTCCTTTGTAATCCCATGCATTTTATAAACATCTGAAAACACTTTTTTTTCTGAGAAGGGGTGAGATGCTGAAGTCCCAAAAAAGTTTAAACCCTCATTCTTACTGGTTTGCCTATTTTCATTTGTAGTTGATCCTCAATGCTAAAATCTCAGTTATTCCTGTCAAAGGCTAGCACTCTCATGTCTCTGACCTTCTTCTACCCTCCAATGGCTTCCCAGCACAGGATGGAATCTAGAATCCCTGCTGTGGTCTATATAGAACCTTATGTGACCTACCCACCACCCTCCCCATCTTCTCAGATCCCATCTGCTCTGTCTCTTATGAATCACTCCACTTGAAATTTCCATCCTGACTTTGCTCTTCTTTTCATGTGCTCGTCCCTCTGACTGGAAATTTTGTCTTTATTTTCATGGCTCCCTCCTTATTTCTTTAGGTTTGCGTTCAAATCTCTTTATCAAAAAAAACTTCTCTATTTAAAACACTCCCAATATCATCACTCTCTATCCTCAGTCTGCCTAAATTTCTTCATTGTTTTATCACCACAAACATATTATATACTGGATTCTTCCCCCACCAGATGCTCATGTTTGTGTCAAAACAACAGGAAAATATAAGGAAATGTAAGGAAAATGAACAGGTCAGGGCACCAAGGTGGCTCAGTTGGTTGAGCGCCTACCTTGGGTTCAGATCATGATCTCAGGGTCCTGGGATCAAGCCCTACATTGGGCTCTCTCTTCAGCAGTGAGGATGCTTCTCCCTCTCCCTCTGCCCCTCACCCATCTCACACTTTCTCCCTCTCAAATAAATAAATAAAATCTTTAAAAAAGAAAAAGAAAATGAACAGGTAAGTAACGTGCAGGTGAGATAAAGCAATGATATGCCAAAGAGCTGAGCCAAAGAGTCTCCCTCTTTCTCTAAAGTCTCCTCCTGTCTGGGGGATAATTCAGGTTGTCTTCACGGTTTGACAAAAGCCCAGGTAATTTGACGCTGGTCCTTGGCAAGGGGAATTCTGGGAAGTCCAAGCAAAAAAGCATGTGGTCTGGGAGAATGAGGCCTAAAATTCTTGACCTGGGGAGAGCTATGTAACCTCTCCAAAATCCACGTTCTTCAGTTGGGGGGATAATAATACTCCTTAATCCTCAGGGAAGTTCAAGAGTGAAATGGAATAAGACAGGGAAGTAGTCCAGTGCCAGCCAGTTGAGGCCAGCGTTCAGAGAAAGGTCCGTTGTTGCCACAGTTATTGTATAGAAATGAACCTTCTATCTGCTTAGGATTCAGATCAAGTCTTCTTCACCCAGGAGCCTGAAAAAGGCTTCACCGGGGGCTGTGAACACCAAATATTTTTGGCATGCACCCATCTCGATTTCTCTAGAAAAGAAAGCATGATGAACCCGTTTCACCACCCTTCCCCTCACACCGTCAGAGGGGGTCAGCGTAAAGGTGAGACCATAGAGGACTATAAGGAATGGTATGGTTAGGGATGCACAAGCTGCCTGTTCTTCATGGCCTCTGACTGTCAATTTATCTAAAATACCATAGGAAAATATTTGTGTTCATTGGGTAAACTGTATTGCGATACAGAAGACTAGATGTTCATGAACTCTAGAGAGAAAATACTATAGCTCGAAGACATTTCCTACCATGGAGGCTTAGGACGTTGCCCCCATATACCCTGAGGAAGAGGGCTTGTGGCTGTTAATGGGTGGTACTGATGGAGAGTGGGAGAAGACACAGTGGTGCTTATATTTTATTGTGAATCAAAATTCTCTGCAACATGGATTAAAATGCCCTAGATTCTGTTTCACTGGCTAATCCACGAGACCCAAGGATTTGCATTTGTAATAAGCACCCTAACAAATTTTGATTCCTGAGGTTCAAGGCCCACTCTAAAAAAAAAAAGATGTATTGAAATGAAAGAAGTTAGCATGAAGGCCTTCCAGCATATTCCAGCCTAGGATCAGAGAGCATAATGGATTACGGCAAACTCTATAGGTAACAAAAAAAAAGAATGCATCTGTATGGAGGGTCTTCAGTATCTATAGTGTTGGAAATCTCTGCAGTGATAGGGGCCAAGTTGAGGCTGAGAGATCTTTACTATCTCCTCCTTGGGGACCACTGCCATTTCTATGATTCATTCATAGTCCTCATTATCCTGGAATACTTTTTCGTCTGTCTAGGAGTCCAAAGGTAAGTTCTCAGTGGTCTCCCAGAATTCTGGATTTAGAAGGAAGATTTAGTGTGCAAATACTACCAAAGAAACAAGACAAAGTATGGTAAATTAGGTTATTATTCAGCCAAAAAGAAAAAAAAAATCACTTGCTTTCACTCCTCCCTGACCTCCATGGGAGAATACTTCCCAGCTGCTTTAATTCTGGGTTTGGTACGGTAACTTGCTTTGGCTAATGGAAAGTGAGGAGTTGTGATGGTGTGTGAATTCCAAGCCCATCACATAAGATTCTATATGTTTTTTACTCACTGCTCTATTTGTTCTTTGGGGTTGCTGTAACAAATTGCCATAAAACGAATGGTTTAAAATAAAAATTTTTAAAAAGATTTTATTTATTTATTTGACAGAGAGAGACACAGCGAAAGACGGAACACAAGCAGGGGGAGTGGGAGAGGGAGAAGCAGGTTCCCCACGGAGCAGGAAGCCTGATGCAGGGCTCAATCCCAGAACCCCGGGACTATGACCTGAGCTGAAGGCAGACGCTTAATGACTGAGCCACCAAGGCACCCCAAATAAATTTTTTCTTTCACTGTTCTGGAGACCAGAAGTCTGCAGTCAAGCTGTTGGAATGGTGACGGTCTCTCTCAAGAAGCTAAGGGAAAATCCTTCCTTGCCTCTCTTCCAGCTTCCTGTGGCCCCAGGCACTCCTTAACTTGCTCCCGCATCACTCCACTTTCTCTTTTTTAAAAATTTTTAATTTAAATTCAATTTAGTTAACGTATAGTGTATTATTAGTTTCAGGGCTAGGATTTAGTGATTCCTCCATTGCATATAACACCCAGTGCTCATTACATCAAGTGCCCTCCTTAATGCCCATCACCCATTTACCCCATTCCCCCCACCTCACTCTCCTTCAGCAACCCTGTTTGTTTCCTAGAGTTAAGATTATCTTATGGTTTTCCTCCCTCTGAATTTTCATCTTATTTTATTTATCCTTTCCTTCCCTTATGGTCATCTGTTTTGTTTCTTAAATCCCACATATGAGTGAACTCATATGATATTTGTCCTTCATGGACTGACTTATTTTGCTTAGCATAATACCCTCTAGTTGCGTCCATGTCATTACAAATGGCATGATTTAATTCCTTTTGATGGCTGCATAGTATTCCATTATAGTTATATACCACATCTTCTTTATCCATTCATCAGTTGAGTGACATCTGGCCTCTTTCCCTAGTTTGGCTATTGTGGACATTGCTGCTATAAACATTTGGGTGCATGTGCCCCTTTGGATCACTACATTTGTATCTTTGGTGTAAATAGCCAGTAGTGCAATTGTTGGGTCATAGAGTAGCTCTATTTTTAACTTTTTGAGGAACTGCAATACTGTTTTCCAGAGTGGCTGCACTGGTTTACATTCCCACCAACACTGTAATCCTCTCCCACATCTGTTGTTTCCTGTGTTGTTAATTTTAGCCATTATGACCCATCTGAGGTGGTTGTATCTTATTGTGGTTTTGATTTGTATTTCCCTGATGCTGAGTGATGTTGAGCACTTTTTCATGTGTCTGTTGGCCATTTGGATGTCTTCTTTGCAGAAATGGCTGTTCATGTCTTCTGCCCATTTCTTTTTTTTTTTTTAATATTTTATTTATTTATTTGACAGAGGGAGAGAGATCACAAGTAGGCGGAGCAGCAGGCAGAGGGAGAAGGGGAAGCTGGCCTCCCGCCGAGCAGAGAGCCCAATGTGGGGCTTGATCCCAGGACCCTGAGATCATGACCCAGGCCAAAGGCAGAGGCTTAACCTACTGAGCCACCCAGGCACCCCTGTCTTCTGCACAATTCTTGACTGGATTATTTGTTTTTGGGTGTTGAATTTGATAAGTTCTTTATAGATTTTGGATACTAGCCCTTTATCTGATAAGACATTTGCAAATATCTCCTCCCATTCCTTAGGTGACTTTTAGTTTTGTTGACTGTTTCCCTTGCTGTGCAAAAGGTTTTTACCAAGAAGTTGCTGTGGCTGAGGTCAAAGAGGTTTCTGCCTGTGTTCCTCTCTAGGATTTTGATGGATTCCTGTCTCACATTGAAGTCTTGGTATAAGAAGAATGAAACTGGACCACTTTAGTACACCATACACAAAAATAAACTCTACTCTCTCTTATCTTCACATAGCCATCCCTTCTATGTCTGTGTCTTCTCCTCTTCTGTCTCTTATAAGGATGTCTGATTTTTGAATTTAGGGCCCATCAGGATTATGAATCATGATCTTATCTTGAGTACCTTAATTACATCCGCAAAGACCCTTTTTTCAACTAAGATCACGTTCATAGGTTCCTGGGGTTAGGACATGGACATGTGGTTTTTGGAGGACACCATTCAACTCAATACAGTCTAGGAACTTCTGGCTATTATTGTGAGAACATGCCTTAGTTCTTCAGTCTGGGCCTTGACAGAATTAAACCCAGCCCACTGCCTGAAGCAGAGAGCACCAGCTGATTTGTCAAAATTTGAACAAGAGACAATTGCTGATTATGATGTGTCACTGAGACATTCTGGTAGTTTGTTATGCAGCAAAAGCTGACTAATACACCAGGTGTGAAGAGCATACACATTTATTTCTCTCCTGGAGAATGACAATTTGCAAACTATGTCAGAGATACAGTTATAATAAGCAACAGTAAGAAGTGACTTTGTGACAAGTTAATAGAGAAGCTGGTATGGGGATCTTGTACCAGAAATCTTACCCTCATGTTAGAGTGGAAATATTCATTCTGCCTTGGGACTCACATATAATGATATGACTGGTAATATGGTGGGTGGGGAGAGCAAATTATTAAGCACTTCTTACTTGCTTACTTCTCAATAATGCAAGTCACCGTTGCAAATAGTGATAAGGCTCCTTTTGGGTAATTTGTATTTTTTCCTTACAGAGAGAAACTAGCATTTTGAAATCTGATTAAATGTATCTTGTTACAGCACACTTTTAGCTGAATATATACCAGTCCTTGTTCAGCTTTAAGAAAGGAGTTGTTAGTCAAATTAGAGAAAGTAATGGACAAGACTGTGAAAAACGGGTTTGCTACCAAGCAAACAGAAGGCAATATATAGGAATGGTGGAGGCACCCAGCAGTGGAATAAAATTAGAGCCTCACAGCCCATAGTCCTTGCCCATGGACTGAATTAAATAAGACATTTACTCATTTTCACAGCAACCTGTATAAACAGCTGCTGCAGAGTCTGTGAATGGATAGAAGGGAGCAGATTCTGCTCAGTTTTGCTCCCCAGTCCTGACCTCAAGCTTGATACTAAGTATATGCTCACTAAGTATTTTAAATGAACATGCAGGAGCCAGAGTGAACTTGAAATGTAAGTCCCATTATGTCACTCCTCTTGTTCAAAAACCTTTTAAAAGTGGCTTCAACTTCACGCAAAAATAACTTCAAAGTTTCCCTGATGACTTTCAAAGCTCTCCAGGGTCTGACCCTGAATGCACAGTCTAACCTTATCTGTCTTCTCGTTCTCTACAACTCACTCATTCTTCCCCAGCAAGACAATCCTTCCCGTTCCACGAACTCAACAAGCATGTTCCTGTTATAGAACTTTGCATTTCTCACCTCTTCTACCTGTATTGTTCTTCCCTGGATATCTCCATTGTTCACCTCCCCACTTCCTTGAAGTCCTTATTACTCAACTATTTCTCTCTCCAACCAGCCTTCTATGACCAACACATACAGAACTACAGCTCCCAGCCTGACTTCTCAACACTTCCTGCTTCCACTTAATGCTTTATTCATTTCATTTTTTCTTGTTTCTTAATTCAGTATAACAATGGATACGGATATATTTATTTCACTCTCTAGCTAGGCTATAGTCTCTCCCAAATGAAGAGATTTTTATATATTTTTTGTTTATTGCTCTACTCTAAAATAGGGCTTGGCACAGAGTAGTCACACAGTATAATTTGTTAAATGAGCAGTAGAGTGGCAGTTTGTGTTCCACAGTGGGTGATTCCAAGAACAAAGAAATACACCTTGGCAATGAATGCTATTGCCCCGGCTTAGGGCCATGACCGTCTCTGCAGAACTCACTTGAAAGGAATGCTAGTCTTCAGACAGGTAGAAGGCGTGTAGCAGATAATTCTTCAAGCTGTTTGTGATGATCTAACCTTGACAGCTAGAATAATAAGCCAACTTGGTGCTAATGTGCCATGTAGTAGCAGCAACAATGCTTCCGTTCAATATTGTTGTCAGTCTGCAGCTTGGTACCGGTCAACAGGAGACAGCCGGGTGAGTGTTGTCATTTATTAAACGTGTCTCCCTAATTAAGCTAAAATAGTTATGCATTAGTATTTTCTTTGTCTGTTGTCTGAGTCTTAGGAGGCAGAAATCCAGCAAGGGATATGCTCCTTTGATACTTATGAATTGCCTTGGGCGGGGGAGGACTGTGAAAAGCTGTCTTTTTTTTTTTTTTTAAAGATTTTATTTATTTATTAGTCAGAGAGAGAGAGGGAGAGAGAGCACAGGCAGACAGAGTGGCAGGCAGAGGCAGAGAGAGAAGCAGGCTCCCTGCTGAGCAAGGAGCCCGATGTGGTACTCGATCCCAGGACGCTGGGATCATGACCTCAGGCGAAGGCAGCTGCTTAACCAACTGAGCCACCTAGGTGTCCCAACTGTCTTTTTTTCTGATGGAAAGAAAAAGGCAGAGGCACCCTAAATGTTGTGAGCTCTGGAACAGATTGTGGCTGCATCTTTGCCATTATAACCAGCCATGAAGGTGGGGCTCTAAGAACCAAGGCTACCTTTCTGGCTCTCCCTGGGTGGAAAAGATGAGGGCCCAAGTCAATGATTCAGAAAATGTCATTAACACAGAATTTCCCATAAATCAAACCAATTCTTAGGGGAAGGAACCCCAGACCTTGTTTATGGAGAGTGTGTTCTATCTTGGAGTCAAGGTAGGAGAAGTGAGGAGGGAACTGAGATACCCATGTCTGCTGTATCTTATCCTGCTGTACACACATGCACATATCTCTTGAGTAGGCTTTCCTGAATACTGGGATTAAAGAATGTTTAAATCTGGTAAACCAAATTGGTAAGCTAAAGAGAACTCAAAGACACTCTTATTTTTAAATAATCCAAATGATGCTGTATAAAATGAATAGGGCTGTCCTATGCAAAGGGAAAAATTCAGCCTATCATATCCTAGGGCATGTATAGAAGACTGCTCTGAAATGCAGGGAAGTGAATATCTTGAATATTGGCAATGTATGGTCAAGGTACATTAGCCGCATTATCTAGTAGAATTCTCATCATAACCTTGTCAAGTTGATAATATCATCCTGATTGTTTGTTAAGCACCAGAAGGTTACAATCACTTGACTAAATAATGTAATCTTTTTCTTCTTCCCTTCTTTTCACTCTACCCCCCCTTCTCCCTCTCCTCCTTCTTCTTCCCCTTCTTCTTCTTTCTTCTTCTTTACCAAAGAGGAAATGATTGTAATGAAGTTAGGTAACTTGTCCAAAGTCAAAGAGAAGCAGTAGTCATGATATGAAACTGGGTCTTTCTCTCCCTAAGTCCTCATCACTATATCCCATTATTTCTTTTTTTTTTCTTTTCTTTCAGATTTTTATTTAAATCCTAGGTGGTTAACATACAGTGAAATGTTGGTTTCAGGAGTAGAATTCAGTGATCTATCATTTACATACAACACCCAGTCCTCATCGTATCAATACCCATCACCTACATAGTCCATCCCCCACTCACATTCCTCCAATACCCTTCAGTTTGTTCTCTCTTTTAAAAAGTCTTTAATCATTTGTTTCCTTCTCTCTTTCTTCTCCACCCTTCCATATGTTCATCTGTTTTGTTTCTTAAATTCCAGTTTCAGTGAAATCATACGGCATTTGTCTTTCTCTGACTGACTTATTTTGCTTTGCATAATACCCTCGAGTTTCATCCACATTGTTGCAAATGGCAAGAATTCATTTCTGAGTACTATTTCATTGTGTATATACACCATATCTTCTTTATCCATTCATCAGTCAATGGACATTTGGGTTCTTTCCATAGTTTGGCTATTGTTGATAATTGCTGCTATGAACATTGGGGTACATGTACATCTTCAAATCTGTATCTTTGTATCCTTTGGGTAAATACCTAGTAGTTTAATTGCTAGGTTGTAGGGTAGCTCTATTTTCAAATTTTTGAGGAACCTCCGTGATGTTCTCCAGAGTGGCTGCCCCAGTTTGGATTCCCACCAAAGGTGCAAGAGGATTCCCCCATCTCTGCATCCTCACCAACACCTGTTGTTTCCTGTTTGTTAATTGTAGCCATTCTGACAGGTGTGAGGTCTTTACCCCACTATTTCGCCAGAAACATGAAAATATTGGACCTACAGCACCTCAGAGAAGTAGAGTATTACATAGAAAATAGCTCAGTATATGGGGGGAGGAGTCAAGATGGCGGAGAAGTAGCAGGCTGAGACTACTTCAGGTAGCGGGAGATCAGCTAGATAGCTTATCTAAACATTGCAAACACCTACAAATCCAATGGGAGATCAAAGAAGAAGAACAGCAACTCTAGAAACAGAAAATCAACCACTTTCTGAAAGGTAGGACTGGCAGAGAAGTGAATCCAAAGCGAAGGGAAGATAGACCGTGGGGTTAGGGGCCGGCTCCTGGCAAGCGGTGGAGCAATGGAGCACAAAAGCAGGACTTTTAAAAGTCTGTTCCGCTGAGGGACATCGCTCCAGAGGCTTAACCGGGGTGAAGCCCACGCGGGGTCAGCGTGACCTCAGGTCCCGCAGGGTCACAGAAGGATCCGGGGTGTCGGAGGGTCGCAGAGCTTACAGGTATTAGAACGGGGAAGCCGGCTACAGAGACAGAGCCGAGTAGTGAGCTCTCAGCTCGGGGTTACCTTGAACCGGTTGCAGGCTCGGTCAGCTCGGAGCGCGGCCAGAGGCCAGGGTGACAGGAGTAATTGGGCACTATTCTCTGAGGGCGCACTGAGGAGTGGGGCCCCGGTCTCTGGCCCGGAGGAGCCGAGAGCCCGGGGCCCCACTCCT
>NW_019154094.1:25145293-25266278 GCF_002288905.1 Enhydra lutris kenyoni | reverse complement strand
GTCAGCTCGGAGCGCGGCCAGAGGCCAGGGTGACAGGAGTAATTGGGCACTATTCTCTGAGGGCGCACTGAGGAGTGGGGCCCCGGGCTCTCGGCTCCTCCGGGCCAGAGACCGGGAGGCTGCCATCTTCATTCCCGCCCTCCAGAACTCTACGGAAAGCGCTCAGGGAACAAAAGCTCCCGAAAGCAAATCCGATCAGATTACTCAGACCGGACCCTAGTAAGGACAGTGCAACTCCGCCTGGGGCAAAGACACTTGAGAGTCACTACAACAGGCCCCTCCCCCAGAAGATCAACAAGAAACACAGCCAGGACCAAGTTCACCTCCAAGGAGTGCAGTTTCAATACCAAGGAGAGCAGCGGAATTCCAGAGGAGGAGAAAGCAAAGCACGGAACTCATGCCTTTCTCCCCATGTTTCTTTAGCCTTGCAGTTAATTTAAGTTTTTTTTCTTTTTCAATTTTTTTTTCTCTTCTTCTGCTAAATTTTTTAAACTTTTACCTTTTTCTTTTTAAATGTTTTTTAACTAGTTTATCTAATATATATATATATATATATATATATATTTCCCTTTTTATATTTTTTCTTTATTGGTTTTCTTTTTTTAATTGTTTCTTTCTTTCTTTTTTTTTTTTTTTTCTGAGCCTCTTTTTATCCCCTTTCTCCCCCCTCACGATTTGGGATCTCTTCTGATTTGGCTAAAGCATATTTTCCTGGGGTTGTTGCCACCCTTTTAGTATTTTACTTGCTCCTTCATATACACTTATCTGGACAAAATGACAAGGCGGAAAAATTCACCACAAAAAAAAGAACAAGAGGCAGTACCAAAGGCTAGGGACCTAATCAATACAGACATTGGTAATATGTCAGATCTAGAGTTCAGCATGACGATTCTCAAGGTTCTAGCCGGGCTCGAAAAAGGCATGGAAGATATTAGAGAAACCCTCTCGGGAGATATAAAAGCCCTTTCTGGAGAAATGAAAGAACTAAAATCGAACCAAGTTGAAATCAAAAAAGCTATTAATGAGGTGCAATCAAAAATGGAGGCTCTCACTGCTAGGATAAATGAGGCAGAAGAAAGCATTAGCAATATAGAAGACCAAATGACAGAGAATAAAGAGGCTGAGCAAAAGAGGGACAAACAGCTACTGGACCACGAGGGGAGAATTCGAGAGATAAGTGACACCATAAGACGAAACAACATTAGAATAATTGGGATTCCAGAAGAAGAGGAAACAGAGAGGGGAGCAGAAGGTATATTGGAGAGAATTATTGGAGAGAATTTCCCCAATATGGCAAAGGGAAGAAGCATCAAAATCCAGGAGGTTCAGAGACCCCCCCTCAAAATCAATAAGAATAGGTCCACACCCCGTCACCTAATAGTAAAATTTACAAGTCGTAGTGACAAAGAGAAAATCCTGAAAGCAGCCCTGGAAAAGAAGTCTGTAACATACAATGGTAAAAATATTAGATTGGCAGCAGACTTATCCACAGAGACCTGGCAGGCCAGAAAGAGCTGGCATGATATATTCAGAGCACTAAATGAGAAAAACATGCAGCCAAGAATACTATATCCAGCTAGGCTATCATTGAAAATAGAAGGAGAGATTAAAAGCTTCCAGGACAAACAAAAACTGAAAGAATTTGCAAACACCAAACTAGCTCTACAGGAAATATTGAAAGGGGTCCTCTAAGCAAAGAGAGACCCTAAAAGTAGTAGATCAGAAAGGAACAGAGACAATATACAATAACAGTCACCTTACAGGCAATACAATGGCACTAAATTCACATCTCTCAATAGTTACCCTGAATGTTAATGGGCTAAATGCCCCAATCAAAAGACACAGGGTATCAGAATGGATAAAAAAAACAAAACCCATCTATATGTTGCCTACAAGAAACTCATTTTAAACCCGAAGACACCTCCAGATTTAAGGTGAGGGGGTGGAAAAGAATTTACCATGCTAATGGACATCAGAAGAAAGCAGGAGTGGCAATCCTTATATCAGATCAATTACATTTTAAGCCAAAGACTATAATAAGAGATGAGGAAGGACACTATATCATACTCAAAGGAACTGTCCAACCAGAAGATCTAACAGTTTTAAATATCTATGCCCCTAACGTGGGAGCAGCCAACTATATAAACCAATTAATAACAAAATCAAAGAAACACATCGACAATAATACAATAATTGTAGGGGACTTTAACACTCCCCTCACTGAAATGGACAGATCATCCAAGCAAAAGATCAACAAGGAAATCAAGGCCTTAAATGACACACTGGACCAGATGGACATCACAGATATATTCAGAACATTTCATCCCAAAGCAACAGAATACACATTCTTCTCTAGTGCACATGGAATATTCTCCAGAATAGATCACATCCTCGGTCCTAAATCAGGTCTCAACCGGTATCAAAAGATTGGGATCATTCCCTGCATATTTTCAGACCACAATGCTGTGAAGCTAGAACTCAATCACAAGAGGAAATTTGGAAAGAACCCAAATACATGGAGACTAAACAGCATCCTTCTAAAGAATGAATGGGTCAACCAGGAAATTAAAGAAGAGTTGAAAAAATTCATGATAATGATAATGAAAACACAACGGTTCAAAATCTGTGGGACACAACAAAGACAGTCCTGAGAGGAAAATGTATAGCGGTACAAGCCTTTCTCAAGAAACAAGAAAGGTCTCAGGTACACAACCTAACCGTACACCTAAAGGAGCTGGAGAAAGAACAAGAAAGAAACCCTAAACCCAGCAGAAGAGAAATCATAAAGATCAGAGCAGAAATCAATGAAATAGAAACCAAAAAAACAATAGAACAAATCAACGAAACCAGGAGCTGGTTCTTTGAAAGAATTAATAAGATCGATAAACCCCTGGCCAGACTTATCAAAAAGAAAAGAGAAAGGACCCAAATAAATAAAATCATGAATGAAAGAGGAGAGATCACAACGAACACCAAAGAAATACAGACAATTATAAGAACATACTATGAGCAACTCTACGCCAACAAATTTGACAATCTGGAAGAAATGGATGCATTCCTAGAGACATATAAACTACCACGACTGAACCAGGAAGAAATAGAAAGCCTGAACAGACCCATAACCAGTAAGGAGATTGAAACAGTCATCAAAAATCTCCAAACAAACAAAAGCCCAGGGCCAGACGGCTTCCCGGGGGAATTCTACCAAACATTTAAAGAAGAACTAATTCCTATTCTCCTGAAACTGTTCCAAAAAATAGAAATGGAAGGAAAACTTCCAAACTCATTTTATGAGGCCAGCATCACCTTGATCCCAAAACCAGACAAGGATCCCATCAAAAAAGAGAACTACAGACCAATATCCTTGATGAACACAGATGCAAAAATTCTTGCCAAAATACTAGCCAATAGGATCCAACAGTACATTAAAAGGATTATTCACCACGACCAAGTGGGATTTATTCCAGGGCTGCAAGGTTGGTTCAACATCCGCAAATCAATCAATGTGATACAACACATTAATAAAAGAAAGAACAAGAACCATATGATACTCTCCATAGATGCTGAAAAAGCATTTGACAAAGTACAGCATCCCTTCCTGATCAAAACTCTTCAAAGTGTAGGGATAGAGGGCACATACCTCAATATTATCAAAGCCATCTATGAAAAACCCACCACAAATATCATTCTCAATGGAGAAAAACTGAAAGCTTTTCCGTTAAGGTCAGGAACATGTCAGGGATGTCCGTTATCACCACTGCTATTCAACATAGTACTAGAAGTCCTAGCCTCAGCAATCAGACAACAAAAGGAAATTAAAGGCATTCAAATCGGCAAAGAAGAAGTCAACTATCACTCTTCGCAGATGATATGATACTCTATGTGGAAAACCCAAAAGACTCCACTCCAAAACTGCTAGCACTTGTACAGGAATTCAGTAAAGTGTCAGGATATAAAATCAATGCACAGAAATCAGTTGCATTACTCTACACCAACAACAAGAGAGAAGAAAGAGAAATTAAGGAGTCCATCCCATTTATAATTGCACCCAAAACTATAAGATACCTAGGAATAAACCTAACCAAAGAGACTAAAAATCTATACACAGAAAACTATAAAGTACTCATGAAAGAAATTGAGGAAGACACAAAGAAATGGAAAAATGTTCCATGCTCCTGGATTGGAAGAATAAATATTGTGAAAATGTCTATGCTTCCTAAAGCAATCTACACATTTAATGCAATTCCTATCAAAGTACCATCCATTTTTTTCAAAGAAATGGAACAAATAATCTTAAAATTTATATGGAACCAGAAAAGACCTCGAATAGCCAAAGGAATATTGAAAAAGAAAGCCAAGGTTGGTGGCATCACAATTCCGGACTTCAAGCTCTATTACAAAGCTGTCGTCATCAAGACAGCATGGTACTGGCACAAAAACAGACACATAGATCAATGGAACAGAATAGAGAGCCCAGAAATAGACCCTCAACTCTATGGTCAACTCATCTTCGACAAAGCAGGAAAGAACGTCCAATGGAAAAAAGACAGCCTCTTCAATAAATGGTGTTGGGAAAATTGGACAACCACATGCAGAAAAATGAAATTGGATCATTTCCTTACACCACACACAAAAATAGACTCAAAATGGATGAAGGATCTCAATGTGAGAAAGGAATCCATCAAATCCTTGAGGAGAATACAGGCAGCAACCTCTTCGACCTCAGCCGCAGCAACATCTTCCTAGGAACATCGCCAAAGGCAAGGGAAGCAAGGGCAAAAATGAACTATTGGGATTTTATCAAGATCAAAAGCTTTTGCACAGCAAAGGAAACAGTTAACAAAACCAAAAGACAACTGACAGAATGGGAGAAGATATTTGCAAATGACATATCAGGTAAAGGGCTAGTGTCCAAAACCTATAAAGAAGTTAGCAAACTCAACACCCAAAGAACAAATAATCCAATCAAGAAATGGGCAGAAGACATGAACAGACATTTCTGCAAAGAAGACATCCAGATGGCCAACAGACACATGAAAAAGTGCTCCATATCACTCGGCATCAGGGAAATACAAATCAAAACCACAATGAGATATCACCTCACACCAGTCAGAATAGCTAAAATTAACAAGTCAGGAAATGACAGATGCTGGCGAGGATGCGGAGAAAGGGGAACCCTCCTACATTGTTGGTGGGAATGCAAGCTGGTGCAACCACTCTGGAAAACAGCGTGGAAGTTCCTCAAAATGTTGAAAATAGAACTACCCTATAACCTAGCAATTGCACTGCTGGGTATTTACCCTAAAGATACAAACGTAGTGATCCGAAGGGGCACGTGCACCCGAATGTTTATAGCAGCAATGTCTACAATAGCCAAACTATGGAAAGAACCTAGATGTCCATCAACAGACGAATGGATAAAGAAGATGTGGTATATATACACAATGGAATACTATGCAGCCATCAAAAGAAATGAAATCTTGCCATTTGCGACGACGTGGATGGAACTAGAGGGTATCATGCTTAGCGAAATAAGTCAATCGGAGAAAGACAACTATCATATGATCTCCCTGATATGAGGGAGAGGAGATGCAACATGGGGGGTTAAGGGGGTAGGAGAAGAGTAAATGAAACAAGATGGGATTGGGAGAGAGACAAACCATAAGTGACTCTTAATCTCACAAAACAAACTGAGGGTTGATGGGGGGAGGGGGGGGTGGGGTTAGGGACATTGGGGAGGGTATGTGCTATGGTGAGTGCTGTGAAGAGTGTAAACCTGGCGATTCACAGACCTGTACCCCTGGGGATAAAAATATATTATATGTTTATAAAAAATAAAATTAAAAAAAAATAGAAAAAAGGAAATAGCTCGGTATAAAACTAGTTTTCCAAAAATGGCATTCTTAGAAAGCTCAAAGTTTCCAAAGGGCTCTGGATAAATTCAACTCTTGCCCACATCTTTGACTACACATCATATTTTACTTAACTCTTCAGCTGAACATGATTCTGCGCATTTCTCATCTCTGCGTCTTTACATGAACATCGTTCTTTCACACAAGATGCTTTGACCTTCAGTACAAATGCTACATATTTTCCAAAACCTATACAAGATGCATCCTTTTTTAAGAGCCTCCATCTTTGGAACTTAGGTAACTGCCCCTTTATACACCTCATTGGGAGCTAGGTTTGTTCCTGATTTATGGCTCTGATGCATAGTAGACACTCAGAATATGGTTTATAAAATGAATAAATAAAATGAAAATAGATTAAAACTCCATATTCTATAAAAAATGTAAGTCAGAGCTCCTTTTGCAGATATCAACAAGCATCACAGATTGGCCCCCTGGAGAGCTGCCAAGCCTACTGAAAATCCGGCTACATGTGGTCCACTGACCTTGTCCCTTTTGACATCTGTGCATGGCCTTCTAAAAACTCTCCATCTGTTATTAAGGAGGTACGGGTAATATAGAGAGGATAAACTGGAATTTTTTATCCATTGCAAAACCTCACATGCATTGAACAACATTTTAGTTGTCATGGTTCACATCAACACATGGTAGGGAATTCAGAGAAATGCTCTTCTCCTAGAAGCAGATGAGGCAATTTTGTAGGAGGAAAATGACACAGGCATAAGAGTCACGGGATCTGGGTTATAATTTCAGATGTGCTATTTTAGCCAATCACTGAATCTCACTAAGCTCAGTTTCTTCATTTGCAAACAAAATCCATCATATTTTCTCTGCCTACTTTGGAGGGAAATCAGATAAGAAAATATTTTGTTGATCACTATATAAGAATAATTATATTTTTTCTAAGTTTCAAAAACCCATAGCTCTTGTTAGGACAATCTTGACCCCATAGATAATCCCCCTGTACGGACTGACCAGCCAGACCATTAGGTATCTAGGAATGTGTAAGCAGAGGATATTTAAATCTACCACCAATCAAATTTCTTTTAAATAAGTTATTTTCTTATTTCTTATGTCACCCATATACTAGCAATACTAGGAGATTAAAATTCACAAAATTTCTTTTTTTTCTTTTTTAGGGTTTAATATGTCACAGGTTAATTGAGAGGAAAAGCAACTCCACGTTTAATGTGGCTACTGCTCCTCAAGGTTCCAAGTCAGCACTTAAGACCTTATCTTGAAAACCTTAATGAAGGTGAAACCATGCTAACAGGATAATGGGAATTTATGGATCTAAGTATATGCATCCTTTGGGACAGCTCTTTGCTCAGGGGGGAGTGAAAAAAAATGTTGGGAAAGTGATAAATATTTACTACCCTCTGAAAATATATTTGGAAGATGCCATCTTCCTCTCTGCTTGGGGCAGGTTTAATGCTGTGACAAGAATTCAGAAGGAATTCTGCAGGGTCTGGGATCAATAGACACTTCCTTATCCCCCAGTTTCGTGTGTAATTCTTCCTTTACACACACACACACACACACACACACACACACACACACATCCCTCTGCAATGTGCCCTGTGGAACTCATTTTCCCCTGTAAGCCTGCCTTTATGATGATACCCCAGCACAGCCTTCAGAGTTTATGAGCTCTCTTTATCATCCTTTTTGCTGGCTCTCCCAGGAGAAGTGAATACTATTTTTACTGGTCAGATTCTGGGTACTTTAGGGAAAATTTGCTAGTGGATGGAGTCACTGCAAATCACTGCAAATTAAGAGGTTATACATATGGTATTTAGAGATAGAATTAAAATCTCAAGAAAGTTCAATGTTAAAATAGACCTTGAATGAACGAAGCACATTTTATATCTAGAATTCTTCCCCTAAAGGTCTGTCTTGCATCTATAAAACTAGATTCCTATGGCTCCTCAAACAAAAGCATAATGAGTTTTCTTGTCTTTCTTGCCCTCCTAGATAAGTGAGTGAGAATTTCTTTTTCATGCATAATTTCAGTTCTGAGAATCAGTTACAGACCAGGGTAAGCTAGGGTAGAGACATGAAAGGTGAATAAAAGTAAGTTTTCCTGCCTAGGGATTTATATTTCTGTGGTTCTATTATTGGGTTCCAAGGAGTTTATTCTTGTATCTTTGAAATATTAAGTGATAAGCTTTCTCACGTCTCCACCTCTCCCCATTCTGTCTCAGGGTCATGGGCATTTGTGGTCTTTGGCTGAAGGAATTAATGGGAGCAAGTATGTCACTGGTTATCATTTGGAGTTCATAAACTCCTTGTGAAAGCCTGTCTCTCTGAGTCAGTCCTGAGCCAGGACTTTGTTTGACACTCTCAGGACATATGGTATACCACACCAGAAGAACAATTGTCTCTTTCTCAGGGGGATTGGCTAGACAGGAGAGCCTGGCATACGCACACACATTAGACACAAGAGTTGAATGTAGCTCTCTCTCTGCTTTTCTCTCTTCTCTAGCTTACTTCTAAGATAAAGGTGCACATAGTCACTGGGATGACCTTGCTAAAATTCTGATTCTGATTCAGTAATTTGGGGGTGGGGGGAGGACAGAGATTCTGCATTTCTATGCTGCTGGTCTACAGACCACACACAAGGACATCCCTAAACTTTAGCTCTGCTTGCCAGATCATGATCAGGTTCAGGGAGCAGGCACAGATCCCCCTAAAGTCATCTGCTATTCTGCTTTCTCCTCCTTCTCTCCCTTGTAGTTGCAATTCCCTTAAACCCTCCAGTGGAGGGATGACTGGGGAGGTAGGGAGGGTCTCCTGGTGCAAATACTATGCTGCTAACCTCCAGGATATCACCATGATTCCTGCATTCCATTATTCCATTGAAAAGTCTAGATTTCAAACTGCAGTAGTGAAGTACTTGCCATCCGGATGATGATGGCTGGTGGCCAGAAGAATGTCATTGTCACTTTTATCCTTTGGCCTCGATTTATGTTTAAGTTTCTTAAGACATCCAGTCTCCATGGAAGCTGTCATCCGTCAGATGGCTGATGTTTTTGGAGACGCCTGCGCCAGGGCTAGAAAGAACTTTTCTAATTATTAAAATAACATCCACAAACACAGCTTTAAACATAAATGAAGACTCAGCAAAGCTACAGAGGCACATTAGCCTGCTTAACGAGGCAGGCAGGGAGAAAGGGAGTGATTCTCGTTGGGTCGAGGATGTTAGCTGCCTCTGTAGACTGGCTGTTCCTTGGTATCAATAATAATACTGAATTTTATTCCTTTGTGGGATGGTTGTTCTATAAACATGACTGAACATTTGTTTTGCGTCAGGGACCATGCGAGGTACTGTGGGAGAAACAAAGATAAACAAGACAAGTGCCTACTCTTCAGAGATCGACACGCAGGCTGGAACTAACACATTCATAGCATGAGACTTTAAAGGACTTAGCAGACCATTAATGTATTCATCTGATAGATATTTTTTGGGGCCACTACCATGTGCCGGGCCACAGTGGTGAGAAGAATACAGAGTCCCTCCTAAAGTGGAGCTTATGAGATGGCCAGTCACACAAATTAATAGGGGATGGCAAATCGATAGAAGCATCAGGAACAGTAGATGGGCCATAACGAAGAAAAAAAGAGAAACCTGGTGGAGAACAGAATCAGAGACGTGCGTGCTGGGAGGAGAGTGAGCTGCTCTGCTCATTTCTCCTGAGACTCTGAAGGATGAGGAGGTATCTGCAAGATAAAGAGATAGCAAGACGAGTCCAGGAAGAAAGATAGGTGCATCCTGAGGGAGGCGGGAAAGAACTGGGACATTCCAGAACTAAAAGCAGGCCAGTGTGGCCAGATGGCTGTGAGGGAGAGAAAGGGGGAGAATAAGATGAGGCAGGACCAATAAGCAGAGGAAGCGCCCATTACGGCACCTGCGGGACCTTTCATGTAGTCGCCATTTTCTTCTCTATGCACTGAGACACCTGGTGATCCAGTCTGCACTTTGGGAAGCTGACTCCGCCTGCAGAGGTAAAAGGGACCGGTGGGAGTTGCCACCTGGGTCACACTCATCCTCCTCCTCAAAAGCTTTGACACTGACTGGAGTACCTCAAGTCAACTTGTCACAATGTTTCATCCATCTATTTGGTAATTACTTATTAAATATCTCTTATATGCTGGGCACTGGGGGAAAAGAAGTTAGTGAAACAGTAAAAAAAATCTTAGCTACTCCCCTTCCTCCTTCCTCCCTCTGTCCTTTCCTCTCTGCCTGCCTTCCTTCCTTCTCTCCCCCTCTTTCCTTCTTTCCCTCCCTTCCTGAAAGTCAATTAAGTGGCTTCTGTGTGCCAGTCATTCTATAACGAGCTTGTGAATAATTCTTTGCACAGAGGTCCTTTAACTACTTATACCCTTGGGTGGATCAAATCCATTAGTTATTAATATCTACATTGGGATATAATAAGAAGGTACTTCCTATAAATGTTTATCATTACTATTAATTATCTTCTGTTCCCTTGCTTTCCTCTATATTCTAAGATCAGGCCCTTTGAGAAGGTGTGAATTAGAGAAAAAATCTTACAGTGTGTCCTCCAGTGAAGAGTGTGAGTTTTAGACATGACCTAAAAATACAGAGTAAATCTTATATTATACTTTTGGTTAAGACCAATGTACTAGGCGCTGGGGGACATGAATTCTCATTTCCATTCAGCTATGTGTAAATTGTAACCTTGGGCAGAATGCTTATTCTTCTTGTACAAAGTAAAAACGTTGAATCGTATAATCTCTAAGGCCCCGCTCAGCGGTAAGTTTCTTCTGTGGAAATCAACATGGGACTTGGAATCAGAAGACCTAATACTTCTGCTCATTAACTTGTGACCTTGGCAAAGTCATTTGATATTCCTGAAGCCAGATTCCTCATCTGAAATGAGGAGAAAAATGATGCTACTTCAAATTTCAACCCAGCATTTTAACACAATGCCTGGCACTTAGTAGAAAGTAAAAAGCTATTTTTCAGTGGATGGTGAATACTTTCTACCTTGTAAACTTTAAATGAGATCAGGCATACGAAAGAAGCTTGGAAACTATTTGGCGCTGTTTCATTAATAGTTCATACATACACTTATTATGAACTCGACTTTTGTGTTGTGTGTGTGTTTAAACCTTTTGATGTGGTTTGGGTGGAGCAATGACTCTTTATCCAGTATTATTTGTTAAATTGAGGATACATCTCCAAATTCTTCAGTTTGCATTAAAACAGCAGAAAGTAAGGCTGGGAAAAATGAGTAGGTATGCCATTTAATGAGCTATTAAATTTCCCATCAGAAAGCCAGAAATTCAGAGGCAGTCCAAAATAGCAACTCAGCATAACCAGCCAAATAATAAGCTACATTTAAGAGCCAACAATCCATTCTTAACATGCCTACAAGATAAAATAAACAGGGGGGAATAAAAAGCCAGCTTTGGCTCAAAGACTTTGCTGTAAGGTAACTTGATTCATCATCTTTAACACTTCCAATTTCCAGGCAACTGTCTCTTAATCTGGGCTTGCAGGTTTCATATAAGAAAGATAAGGAGTTTAAAGTGTGAAAAGTTACCTCTGCTGCAGAGTGTTTGTCTTAGGTTGGAATTTCTTTGATTTCAACCTGTCGATTTCATTTAAATGCCAGGGTGGCTGTGCCCTGCTGCTCCCTACTCCCTCTCCCACCACTCCAGTTTGTCTACTGCTGCTTTCTCATTCTGGAAAGAGGTGTAAGGGGACCAGCTGTAGTTTTAGTTTGGCTTTGATGTTCAGGAGCCTTCCCATCTTTCCCATGAATGATTTCTCTCATCGAGACTCATTTTGAGCTTGAGGTAGAGTTCAATGTTCACAAAAGACTAAAAAAATTCCCTTTGGTATGTGTTCTAAAGAAAAAACATTGCCTCCTTATTTCTACTCCAATTCATCCATCTAGAAGGCGGGCCAATGGGAAGGCTGGAACAAAGACAAGCCTGAATTAACATTCTGGTTCCAACACTCACTAGTGATACATTACACCAGGAAGTCTTCTGGTGGCCTCCTTGAGTGAGCTGGGAAGGAGAGAATGCAGGAATGGCTGTGCGTGTAAATGGCATGAGAGAGAAGAGCTAATGTTTCCTCCAGGGTAGTATGGGCTGACTATCTTACTGGTAAGAACCACAACAAAAAGAGAAGCAACAGGAAAAACAAACCAACAACCCTTTAACGGAGTGCCTACTATGTGTCAGGTAGCATGCTACGTCCATCCTATATGTTGGCTTGTTTACTCCTTATGAAAACCACCTGAGATTTTCACACATGAGATAAAGGAGGCAAAGAGAGATTAAATGTTTTACCCAAAGTTATGTTATTTGGGTGACACAGAGCTGGGGTTCAAAGCCAGTTCCATTGCATGCTCTGCAAACCAGGGTCTGTACATTTTGTCACGCCAAAGAGGGTCTTAAGAACATTTGAATGGTGGTCTTTTCTTTCTGGATCTCCAGATTTCCAGGGCCTATACGGAGGAGATGGAGCTGGCTCAGGGCTAATGGAATGATTCCTTTCTGCTGAGAGAATGAGAGCTTAGAGCCACCCCCCCCCCCGGCCCCGCCAATTTAAAGCTAAAAAGTAATTTGAAATGTGAGATGTTGGCAAAAAGGAAAGTCGGTGTGGTACAAAAGGTAAAGGGCATCCTGATGATGTTCGCAAGCTAGTAGCAGGTGCCTACAGTTCAGGAGCGTAGATGGCGGAAGGGGAAACACAAAGCCCAGCAGAGACAAAGTCTATCTAGATAGGTGGAAGGGATTGACTCCCAAGAGGCTTCACAGAGGAAGTGACTTTTGAGCTGTGCTTTTGAAAGAGAGGAAGAATGACGGCACGCAGAAATGGGCATATTCCAAAGTCAAAAATAGAATCCTTATCAGGGCGCCTGGGTGGCTCAGTGGGTTAAGGCTGTGCCTTCGGCTCAGGTCATGATCTCAGGGTGGTGGGATCGAGCCCCGCATCAGGCTCTCTGCTCAGCGGGGAGCCTGCTTCCCTCCCTCTCTCTCTGCCTGCTTCTCTGCCTACCTGTGATCTCTCTCTCTCTGTCAAATAAATAAAATCTTAAAAAAACAGAATCCTTACTAATTGCAAACCAGACCAAAGTGTGATTTTAGGTAGGCGAAACATACCATGAAGGTAAGCAGCTTCTGGCCAATAGAAATGTTGACCCTGGCAGTTTGCTAGAGTGGCCGAGTACACTCAAGAAGAAAGAACATTTACTTGGATAGAAGTCTGCTTTGAAATTCTAATTCTGGCACTGAGGTAGGAGGTAACCACTCTGAGACTCCATTCCTTCAGCTGGAAAGCTGTAATAGCCTCTGCTCACCTTCCTCCCAGGGTTTGGAAAGGTTCAAATATGATAAAGTAGACGAAAAAGTTGCAAATGAAAAGAATTATCATTCCCTTTGGAAGACTTTTTTTTCCCCCTAGTACATTCTGGAAATTTCTGGGGATAGCAGCTTCCATTCAAAAGTTACTTGGAGTTCCACTGGCTAAATGACTTGTCCACACCATTTCATCATCTAAGTCAAAGCTCACAAAGTGTTTGAATTTCTCAAAGAAATAAATGATCAAGATCCATTTTTGATGTATCTTTCTACACAACCAAAGTAGGTCATAAGGAAATCCATCACATTTGCACACAAAGCACTTACAGGCATGCACTACCATCTGTTCTTACCAGTCTTCTATTGAAGAATGACATTTGGATGCCCAAAAATTAGCAAGGAGAGAACCTCAGTAAAATGCCCTTTAAATGGAATAAGTGTGGTTTTATGAGAAACTCACTGCACTTTCCCTCCACTGCAGAAGCTAAAAACGTTGTCTTGTGATGACATCAAGCCACATTAGGCCCCATTTCTAATTTGTCAGATGTTTTCTAGGGACAGTTTATTTTATTTATTAATTTTTTTGGATGGTCATTCTATATGCTTGAGGATAGGACTTCTAGGTATTGGACTTCTGTAGGTTGAGATGAAGGTTAAGGCTTCCAAATTATCCTTTTAGTGTATCTACATTCCTAGCCTCAGCCCAGTACCTGAGAAGGAGCTCTGACAACAGTACAGGACCATATGGAATATGAAAGATAATTACTTTATTTATTATTTGAAGTTTCTATGGGTTTATTAGGTAAAATAGAAATTATGCTGGAAATGGAGCATTTAATCTACAAGATGAATACAGACCTAACATTTTCCCAGTCCCACCTGCCCCTCACACTCCAGATTCTACTCTATCATATCCTCAAATAGGTTAAGGTAGGCAGTCTTCCTGGGTAAGTGGCATCAACTCTGAAGAGGGAGGGGCATTTTATAGTTTTTCCACATATCTCATTTACTGCTAAGGATTTTCTCATTATGTCAAATGCTGACATTTAAATGTCCTGGTATCCACATAGAAACTTCTCTTTTGTTTCTTCCTTCAGGGCTTCTCAAACTTTAGTAGGCATATAGATACAGAAGTGTGTACACAAATCATGGACCTGAACTTTGGGGGATAATCTGCAATGTTTTCAAGGTTATTTCTGATCGGTCACAGTTTCTACCTTAACGTGATGACTTTAACACTTTGTCTTTCCCTTTGAACTGAACAATGGGATTCACACCATGGAACAACTGATCCATACCATGAATCATTGGGCTACCCAGCACAGAACTCGGACATTTATGGCAAGTGGAGAAATTGTTAGCACTGTGGTTAAGTAACCCAACAAGTCTGGGAGGAGAATACTGAGACACTGTCAAAGAAATTGCATGGAAATGAAAAACAGCATCTAGCTTGTGTTTGTGATATTCTGTAGTGAGCTATGACCACAGCAATGCCATGTAAAAATTACTCCTAAGCTCAGTAATTGAAAATCACAATTAAGTATTCCTGTGCATTGGGGTCAGGGCCTCAGGCTCCAGGCTCTGCTCATCTGGGCAGCTCTGCCTCCAACTGTGGGTCAGCTGGACCTGGCTCTGGGCTTGGAGTTGGGCTAAGTTTGTTTCGTGGTCCAGACAGAAATAGCAGGAGCTATCGAGAGCATGCTCTTTTCAACCGTGGAAGTACAGCTCAAGTGTATGCTTTTATCATTACTAATGGCCAATTATCAAAATAGGTCCCATGATTGCAATCAGTAATTAATGCTACTCCAACTGAAGCAGTCCACCTATATCATGGAAGGAGGAGTTTGGGAGGCTAAAAGGACCAAACCTTGCTTGGTGAGTTAAGTTTTCCTTCAGCCTACTAAATAAATACCCTTTCCCTAGGCAGTGACTGGATTTTTTTTCTATTAGGTTATATTTTGGTTGCCAGATCCAGGCCCTGGTAGCTCTCATTGGTTTCCCCAGCACTAGTATATGGCACATCAGTAAACACGGAATAAAGGTTCACCAAACTGTGGAAAACCCAATCGTTGGTTTCTATGATCTAATTCCTAGCTCCAAAATACAGCAGGGGTAACCTACGGCCGGTTACTTCACCTCTCTCAGCCTCAGTTTCTTTGTTGATAAAACAGACTCAGCAAAAGTATCTACTTCATAGACCACTGCGAAGAAATAGAAGACAATGCAAATGAAGTACTTGTTGCGATAACTTCTCAATAAATGATCTCTTTGCTCTTTATATGAAAACAACTCTCAAGAAGCCCATCCTACAGATGGACAAAGAAAGACGTCTGGGAATATGTTATATTAAGTTCTTCTTGAGATGACTAGAGAATGGAGAATACTTTAATCGCACTTTTAAGAGATATTGTCTGCCAAGAGAACAAAAAACGGGTATCAGAACACAAGAGCTCTGACCAATATGACTGCTAAGCACCAGCAGATCCTCATTTCTGTCCTGCCTTATTATCTCACATGCTGGGTTTGTGGTCACTTCGGGGAATATTTGCTGAACATCCTGTCAGGGTTTTCACTGGAAGAACAAAGAAGTGTCTGGAAGCACCATTCATAGGACCTCTCAAGCTCATGCTATATTTTGCCCTGCTCTGAGCATTAGGACTTTGGAATGTGTTCATTAGTCTGAATTTGTAAGAAGTATCATTCTGAGAAATCTTTTCATAACTCACAAGCTTGTCTAGATACAATGACTTAGGACCCAGACAACTTTCAGGAAATCACAGAGCTTTATTTGACTTGGCAAAATTTTGATCAAACGCTAGGCTGGGAGTTTTGTGTACTGACAATATTACAGCCTGTGTGATATTATCCTAGGAGCGGTTATTGCTCTTTGAAATAAAAATCCGGAGTCCGGTGACAACCCTTATTTTAGCGATTCTCGAAAAGAATGTCATAATATTACGAGCGTGTCCTGAATCCTTTGCATGTTTCCCTTCTCATTTTGATCAATGTGTCCAATTAATTTCTGTTTCAACTGAGGGCACATATTATTATCATTTCTGTCAGATACAAGGTGTGCTGAGTGAGACTTAGGAAGCCTTGTAGAATTGGGAAATGCTGACTTTAAGAAGAGGGTAATCATGATACCAAGTCAGCATGAAGAAAGAGTCTTGGGTTTTTTGGAATACTCAAAAACTCTGCCTTGTAGGTATAGTGGAGAACCTAGACAGGAAGTACACTGTTCTTCTAAAATTGTCTGCTTTGAGTTGAAGGACAATCAACAAGGGGATAAAACAATGGTTACTTTCATAAGCACTGTGTAGTATCTCCCCGTAGTCATAGTACTTTACTGTAATTATTATAGATTGATTTATTGCTGCTTTCAATCTCTTAAGTGCTTTAATGTATGGCCAGAATTTCTGTTACCATAAAGGTAGAGAATCACTAATTTATCACCAGAAAACCATATTCTTTAAATGGCATGGGGAGAGAAGCTCAGTATTTACCAGTGAATGAAAATCTGGGATCTAGTATTCCGGGTTCTCAGGAGGACTTTGGGATTTGAAGAAGCAGAAAAATATCTGAGGAATGGCAAGTTTAGAACTTCCTCATATTAAAAAGTTAGAGGGAATGGGTGCCTGGGTGGCTCAGTCGTTGGGCATCTGCCTTTGTCTCGGGTCACGATCCCAGAGTCCTGGGATCGAGCCTCGCATCGGGCTTCCTGCTCAGTGGGAATCCTGCTTCACCCTCTCCCACCACCCACTGCTTATGTTTCCTCTCCCCACCTCCCCATCAAATAAATGAATAAAATTAAAAAAAAAAGAGGGAGTGATGATGGGGAATCAAATGCTCTAAAAAGAAAGACAATTATCATATGATTTCACTCGTATGTGGAATTTAAGAAATAAAACAGAGGAAGAGAGGGAAAAATAAAACAAGATGTAATTAGAGAGGGAGAAAAACCACAAGCGACTCTTAACCAAGGAAACAAACTGAGGGCTGCTGGAGGGAAGGGGGGTGAAGGGAGGGGGTAAATGGGTGGTGAACATTAAGGAGGGCATGTGATGTAATGAACACTACCTGTAATAGGCAACTGATGAATCACTGAACTCTACCTCTGAAACCAATAATACACTATATGTTAACTGAATTTTACAAAATGCTTTAAAAATAATAAATAATAAAATGCAGCTAGTAAAAAAAAATTGCTACATGCAGAACTTTGAAGAAGCAGAACACTAGTGATTGAGTACATATTGGCTGACTACACAAACAAATGAATAAATCAGTCAACAAATAAATAATCTTTACCAGATTTTCTATGTATTAAACATGTATATGATCTTATATAAGAAGGAAAATATTGTTATGTCTATTTTGCCTTTAAGGGCTTAATGCAAGAAATTAAATAACTTCCAAGATCAAATGAGCTGGTAAATGGTAGAGTTAGGATTTGAACTCAGAACTGTCTAATTACCAAAACCTATTCTTTTTTTTTTAAGATTTTATTTATTTATTTATTTATTTATTTATACACAGGGGAGAGGCAGAGGGAGAGTAAGAGAGGGAATCCCAAACAGAATCTTAAGCAGAATCCAGCGCTGAGTGTGGAGCCTGGCCCAGGGCTCGATTTCATGACCCTGAGATCATGACCTGAGATGAAATGAAGAGTCAGATGCTTAACCACCTGAGCCATCCAGATGCCCCTACCAAAATCTATTCTATCAAACTATCATTATTAAACAAAAAGCTGTAGCTCTATTCACTACAGATCCACCCACATTTAATCATATAAAGGTTAAACGTGATCATATGCTTCTCCTATTAAAATCCTGTGATGGTTCTCCCATCACTCAGAGAATAAAATCCAAACTCCTGACCCAGGCCAAGAAGGTCCCATATCATCTGGCCCCTGCCCACTTATGGGCCCTCATCTTTTTTGCACTGGGTTCTTCTTGTTGTTCTAATCAGCCCAGCTTCTTCCTACCTCCCGGGGCTTGCCTTTGCTCTCTCATCTGTCTGGAATATTCTTCTCCTAAATTTTTTTAGATCTCTGCACAAATGCCACCTCTTAGAAAGTTTTTCAGTGGCCACCCTGTCTACTTGGATGCTCTATTTCTTGACCTTCTTGTTTAAATCACTATCTGAAATTAGGTGTTTCATTTGCTTATTTATTTCTCTCATTCCCAGTAGCATGTGAGCTGCAAAGATCCTCTCAGTATTATCAGTGTAGCCCTAGGCTCTAAATTAATGCCTGGAAACAACAGAGATTTGACTAATGCTTATTAAGCGAATGCATGAATTCATTCTCTGAAGCAAAGACTGAGTGCTGGTTGCAATCATGCAAACATTTTCCTTGTCTGGAAGACAGATAATACCTTGCAGGATTAGGGAGGTGAAGAATCATGCCTGGGTAAAATGTTGTCACTTTAGGAAAGCACATGATTGATCAAGGGGTATAACCCCCCAGACTGTAAGAACAAGGCAGCAAAAAGGTGAAGGTGAAGCAGAGACTTGCAAGGGTTGAAAATTTGTGGTTTCAGTCTCACTAAAGGAGGTCTTTATGACCTCCAAATGGTGCAGGTAAAAGTGAATTTTGGTCAAAGTGAGCTGATGACAAATTTGGCCTCAGGGTCACAAGGCAGGCATAACTTTAACCTAAACCCCCTTCTGTAGCGATGGCAGTGTCCTATCTGTGAGTGTGATTCCAGTGTGATATTGTAAAGGGCTGCAACGGTCTTGGCCAGGCAGCGGACCATAACAAGTCTCTGGCTAAGTTTAAAGCACTGTGGAATTTGGAGTCTATCGTCTGAGCGCCAGTTTGTGAACTCTAAGCTATAGCAAGTTTTAGAAGGTGACAAATCAATTCCCATTCAGCTCCCCTTCCCAAGGTTAAGGTACCTCTGAGGCCTGATTGCCAAGACGCAGATGGAGTTTGGAATTTAACAGTTATTGTTTCGGGTTAGAAGTATAATCTAATGAAGTGTGCAGTAATATCCTGCGGTGAGCACTTGAACGTTAATCTGCTCAGAATAAGGCAGTGGATCTCATCCGACCTTGTCATCTATATTGAATTTAACACTCCCAGTGAACGCATTTCGAGCAGCCCATGTCAAATGGATGCGATCTATTTAGATTTTCATTCTTCCCCCTAATAGTTTAATACAGCTGAGTAACTCCCGGGGCCTTGGTACAAATCAGCAGTTGCTGCCTGTTACGGGCTGGTGAGTGACGTAGCTAGAAACTGACCTTCATACAGCACTTCTCTATTTCCACCACGGATCCTGATGCCAGGAGGTGACTGTGAAACCCAACGGCTGGCTCATTCTCCCCCAAGGGTCCCCCCCACCGCCTAGCTCTTGGGGAGCCCTGGCAGATGGAGAATGTAGGAGAGTTGGGAACATCTGGTTTTTTGTTGTTGTTTGTGTTTGTTTGTTCTTTGTTTTGCTTTGTTTTGTTTTTTTCATAATTAGAGCTAAACTTCTTTGAGCAGTAGTTTGAGGCTGTGGGGTAACATAATGCAGTGGCTGCTAGCTTCTATATTTGGGAGAGAACAGTAAGGCTGGCGTATTTCAACAGTGATCAGTTCCATTTTCCTGCGTGCGCTGCTTACTGCCAAGGATAAGCGTTTATGTTTCCAGGATAGTCACATGAATTCCACTTCAATAACCCATTAGAGTCCCCGTCTGAAGAGCAGGAAGAATAACTTTTTCCTACACCCCATCCAGCAAATAATTGATGATTATTTGATTAACATTATTGTATGGGCAACTGGAGAATCCAGGTTTCAGGAAAGGGGCTGCTTATGTACTCTCTGTTGAAAATGAATACATTCATCTAGAAAATGGCATCGGTAACTGGGCAAAACACTCCCTTTGGACTGTAAGGGAATATGATATTCATTCTCTTTGTACAAATCAGATTAAACTAGGTAAATTAAAAAAAACAAAAAACAAAAAAACCAACTCTGTCTCATGGGACGCCTGGGTGGCTCAGTTGGCTAAGTGGCTGCCTTTGGCTCAGGTCAAGATCCCAGCGTCCTGGGATCGAGTCCCACATCGGGCTCCTTGCTCAGCAGGGAGCCAGCTTCTCCCTCTGCCTCTGCCTGCCATTCTGTCTGCCTGTGCTCTCTCGCTTTCTTTCTCTCTCTCTGACAAATAAATAAATTAAAACAAAACAAAACAAAACAAAAAAACTCTGTCTCTCCTTGATGTAGATTACAGAGTTTTATACTCTCAGGAAAACAGCTACAGTTTACACACTCAAAAGAACAACAAAAATGGGTCAAAATATCACCTTAGTCATTTATGAAGAGTCTATCATGTGCTAGATATTACTGCCGGATTTCATAAAATGAAGTCATTTAAGAGATGAGAAAATTAAGGCTCAAAGAGATGAAATGATTTTGCCAGTCTCCCACAGCTGGTGAGCGGCAGCCCTAGGATTTTTCACCAAGTTCTTTCTGACTCTTAAGTCCAGTGTTTCCCCAATCCAACTGCGATCAAGTTTTGAGGTTCTACCAGCAATGGGCTGACGCCCTAAAGAGAGAAGCTATCTCTGAGGTCGGGGGCTCTGCAGGGTCCTTCTGAGATAGTACTACTCTCTGGTGCTTTAGGCACTGAAGTACTTTGAGGATCATACCTGAGCACTCAGTATCCGCGAGGATGGAAACTCCTGTCTGTTGATTCATTAGTTATTCCTAGTGTCTGGTGAATAGTAGGTTTTCAGTAAGTAATTAGATGCACAAGGGAATGAAAGAAGTCAACAAATGGCATGGACGAGAAGAGCCTAAAATACTTTCCTAAGTAGAAAGAAGTTAGATGATCGGATCTGGGTAAGACATGTAAGTAAAAAAAAAAAAAAAAGAAGCGCTGAAGCATACCCAGTTCAGGCCAGCATCTCTACCTGAGTATTTCTATAAATCTTTGTGCATTTGGCTCATTCTTTCCCTTTAGAGCCGATCTCCAGTATCATTTCCTCAGAGATGTTTTCCTCAACATTGGTGGGATTTTACCTCAAATCTAGTCACTTCTTATTTCCTGACCTTGATTTATTTTCTTTATAGAGCCCATGATGGAGGCTGTTTTCATTATTCATTAATTTATTTGTTTGTTTCCTTGTGTATCGTCTGCTTCCTGCCTTTCCAATGCCAGTTGGTATCATGCCTGTTTTCTCCACTCTATCCCCAGTGCCTAGGCCCACAGCAGGCCCTTTATAATTATTTCTTGAAAGAATGAAGCCAAATCCTGGAAAATGGGTTCACATCAGGATCTCAGAGGTCAAGGTCCAAGAAGCTGGTATTAGTTAACCCAACAGCACATAGCTGAATCCCCAAAGCTCCACATATTTTCCCCTTTGGAGTTGGCCTGCTCTCTGGGATGTCCTCCCCACAAAGACTGCTTGGACTAAACTATTTCCATCCCTTGGTCTTTCAAATTATTCCTCATGAACTGAACACAGGGGCTCAGTGATAGAACACATTCCATTCTGGGCATCCAGATGGCTTAGCTATTAAGTGTCTGCCTTTGGCTTGGGTCATGATCCTGGGGTCCTGGGATTGAGTCCTACATCGGGGTCCCTACTCAGCAAGGAGTCTGCTGCTCCCTCTGACCTACACCAATTTGTGTTCACTCTCTTTCTCTCTCTCAAATAAATAAATTTTCAAAAATAAAAAAAGAACAGATTCCACCCTATGACATCAACATTTCCTGCCCTCATTTCAAAGGGCATAAGGGATCCAACTGGCCCCTGGATGGAAAGAACTAAGAATCTCCTAGCACACAGTATGTCGTCCCTGTGTCCCTGAACTCCAGGAAGCTATCATTCTCTAGATCTGCCCATCTAGCATTTTCAGCTTCTCTATGACCACTGTTACCATTGGTGTCTCTCAGTTTTCTTTTATAAAAGTCCGCTCATTTATGTCTCACCATTACTGCCATTTCGTAGAGGAAGAAATGGAGGCTCAGAGAGGTAGAGCAGCCTGGCCCACAGTCACCCAGCTGGAAAATGATGCTGGAGAAATTTGAATACAAGTTAATCTGACTTCAAGGATCATACTTTTCTACATTGACATGCAAAAGAAAAGCTGCATGGCTGCCTGATGCTGAACGCTCCATTATAGCCCCAGTTATAACGAGGAGCTGGAGTGGAAGCCTTCAGTCTCCTTCCATCTGTGTCCTATCGAAACTGTAATTGTAGATATTGCTCCTTTTTGCTTTAGCTTTGAGCTCCCTAACAGCAGAGGTCATGACCTCTAACTGGTCTGGAGGCCATGACATGTAAAATAAGGCTTAGATGACTTCAAAGTCCCCAGTACTGAGCAGTCAAAGAGTAGTTTGGAAACATTCCCCAGGGATGATTCACCTAAACAGATCCAACGTCAGGGGTGGGCTCCTTATCCGGTGGTGCCTTTTCCTCTCACTTCCCCACCCTTGGTCTCCAGTGAGACGGATGGTTTCATATTCCTGCCATCGCATGGAGTTTCTCACCCTGGGATTCAATAAATGAGTCTAACCAAAGTAAATCTCATACAGGCTGTGTGGGCTGCCTTGGTATTAGTGCAGGAAACACTGCTGTCCATCATTGTTTGGGCTTTTCCTGAGAAAGTCTGCAGGTCCAGGGAAGTTCCATCATTTTCCAAAAGGCACATTCTGTTCCTCAAGGCAAGAAAAGGACATTTGTCTAAACCCAAATTGCTCTCAAAATCATTTTTTTCCCCCAGAGGCGGATAGGCTCGAAACAAATAGGAACGTGTTAGTTCTGTGTCACTCACACAAGGTGAATTGATAATCATGATCGTGCTTAGTGTTATGATTGCCGACATTTATCAAGTGTTTATTAAGTGTCAGTCTGCAGGTTACAAAACTGCGCTTGATCCTCCTATCAGTCTTCTGAATTGGGTATTATGGTTACCCCTATTTTCTAGACACTCAGAGACGCTAAGGAATTTTCCTCAGGCCATGCAGCTAGAAAGTAGTCAAGGTGGGACTTGAACCCAGATACTCTACAACAATGGTTCTCAGTTGAAGGTGATTTTGCTTCCAAGGGGACATTTGCCAAGATCAGGAGACACTGCTTTGGATTAGCTTCTCATTTTCTAATAGTTTTAGGTTTACAGAAAAGATTTGAAAGTAGTAAGAGAGCTCCCACATAACTCACATCCAGCTTCTCCTATTAAAAACATCTCTCATGCTAATAATTTATAGGGTACATTTGTAACAATTAATAACCAATATCAATACATCACTGTTAAAAAAAAGTCTATAACTTATTTAGATTTCATGTTTCTTTCTTGTTCCAGGGTCCATCCCCGATACCATACTATGTTTAGTCATCTGACTCCTTGGGCTCCTCTGGGCTGTGACAGTTCTTGAACTTTTCTTGTTTTGGAGGAACTTGACAATTTTGAGGAGTGCTGGTTAGATATTTTGTAGAACATCCCCCCAGTTGGATTATATCTTTGTATGTCTCATGATTGGAACAGGGTCATAGGTTTTGGAAGAAAGAAGACAGAAGTAAATGGTGATTTTCATCACATCATATCAAGGGTACATAGTGTCAACATGACTTATCACTGTGGATGATCATCTTGAATCACCTGGCTGAGTAGTGGCTGTAAATCACCCTTTACATACTGTAATCTTCAGAAGGAAGTCACTACCTGCAGCTACACACCACCTCCTTGGAGGTTGAGTAACTACATAGATCACTTCTAATTCTTCTGTAGTGGAGACTTTACTATCCCCATTTATTTAATTGTTCAATAATTTACTTATATCAATACAAACTCATGAATACAAGGTTTATACTTTTGGGGAATAATCCAGTGCCACTTTATTTTGTTGCTCAAATTGTTCCAGCTTTGGCGCCATGGAGGGCTCTTTTTTTGGTTACTGTGTCCTTCTGACATACCCCCATCATTGACTGTGTATATGTATGTTGTTACAACTTTCTTTTCTTTCTGATACTATGAGACACACTATACTCATCTACTCTTTCCCCAGCCACAGACTCAGTCATTTCTCCAGAAACATTTGGGGAGAGGGTTCTATTGGGATCTGGTAAGTAGAGGCCAGGGATGCTGCTGAACACCTTGCAATACACAGACAACTTCCAGAGCAAAGAATTATCTGGTTGAAAATGGCAGCGGTGTCAAGACTGAGAAACTCTGACCTATTTCTAGAAGTAAAAATGTGTTATCTTGACAATTATTGTCTTCTCTTCATCTAAACCTTTGAGGGAAAATGTAGGCAAGGTGGGGATATAATTTGTGGATGTCATACAAATGAAAACATCTGGCTGATTCAAAGGTTCTTTTTGTATTTGCCCAAATTTTCCTTCCTTTGTTCTTGCCTTGAAGAATGAGATAGATTTGACAAAAGGAGGAAGGATTTTTAACATAGAGCACATAAAACAGAAGGCTCAATAAATGAAAATATGAAGTTAGCATCTGCTAAATTAAAAATAAAAGTTTGTTTCCCTGGAGAAAGCTCTGTTACCTTTCTGTTTTCTGTTCTAGCAAATTCTCCTTAGTAAGAAGAACAAAGACTTCTTTCCTAGCCTCTTCTATTGGAGGATATTTTAGAATTCACCCTGGGAGAAATTATATGGTTGAAAAATATAATAGTACATAGTAAATAGAAATATATAGAAATAAATATATATACTTATAGAATATATAGAATATATATGGGGTGCCTCGTGGCTCATATATAACCCTCATGGGTTAAACCTCTGCCTTTGGCTCAGGTCATGATCCCAGGGTCCTGGGATTGAGCCCTGCATCAGGCTCTCTGCTCAGTGGGGAGCCTGCTTCCCCCTCTCTCTCTGCCTGCCTCTCTGCCTGCTTGTGATCTCTATCTCTTCAAATAAATAAATAAAAATTTAAAAATCCCTACATTTACTTAAAAAAAGAATGTATTGAGGGGGGGAGGAGTCAAGATGGTGGAGGAGTAGCAGGCTGAGATGACATCAGGTCGCAGGAGTTCAGTTAGATAGTTATCAAACCATTCTGAACACCTACAAATCCAACAGAAGACCGAAGAGAAGAGCACAATTCTAGAAACAGAAAATTGACCACTTTCTGAAAAGCAGGATGTGTGGAGAAGCAAATCTGAGGCGATGGGAAGATAGACCATGGGGGGATGGGCTGGGTCCCAGCAAGTGGTGGAGCAAGGGAGCACAAAATCAGAACTTTTAAAAAGTTTGCTCCACTGAGGACATCACTCCAGAGGCTAAGTGGGGGTGGAGCCCTCATGGAGACAGTGTGGTCTCAAGGTCCCATGGGGTCACAGAAAGATCGGGGGTGTCTGAGTGTTGCAGAGCTCACAGATATCAGAGCAGGGAAGCCAGCTACAGAGACGGAGCTGAGGAGTGAGCTCTCAGCTCTAGGTTACCTTAAACTGAGATCTGAGGCACAGTTGGGCCACTGCTCTTTGAGCAGGGACCCCAACAAGTGGCAGAGCTGGGGAGACCAGCCTTCATCTGCCGGAAGAGCAGAGCAACAGGATCTGCTGGGTTTGGAGACTCCAAATGGGGCTGTGTGTTAGAGACAGAAATGCTCGGTCACAGGTTGGGTGAACTCAGAGCGTGGCTGGAGACCACAGAAATGAGAGTGATTGAGTGCTTTTCTCTGAGGGTGTGCTGAGGAGTGGGGCCCTGAGCTCTTGGCTCCTCAGGGCCAGAGACTGGGAGGCCCCCATTTTCATTCCCATCCTCCAGAGCTCTATGGAAATCATTCAGGGAACAAAAGCTCCCAAGAGCGAACCCGAGCAGATTACTTAGCCCGGCCCTGGGCAAGGGCGGCACAATTCCACCTCAGGCAAAGACACTTGAGAATCACTACAACAGGGTCCCTCCCACAGAAAGTCAGCAAGAACATCCAGCAAAGACAAAGCTCACTGATCAAGACCAGCGGAATTCCAGAGGAGGAGAAAGCAAAGCACAGAATTCATGGCTTTCTCCCCATGAATCTTCAGTCTTGCAAAGTTAATTAAAATTTTTTTAATTTTATTTTTTTATTCTAATTTTTAAAAAAATTTCCTATCTCCTCTTTTAACATTTTTTAACTAGTTTATTTTAATAATACTTTTCTAAAAAAATCTTTTTAATTTTTATTATTATAGTCATATTTTATCCTTCATTGTATCTAACTTTATTTTTTGTATACATATAGGGTTTTTTCTTCTAAAAAAGTTTGGGATACAACTTCTTCTAATAGATCAAAATATATCCTAAATCTAGCACAAGGCTTTGTTCTAGTCTCCAGCCTGAGCAAATTCTCTCCTCTTTCTTTTTCTTGGTTTTCCCAGCCAACTTATCTTATCAACCCCTTTTTTAGAATTTTTTTTAAATTATCATCTTTACAGTCATATTCCATCCCTTCATCATGTTTACCCTTATTTTTGTATATATGTAAGTTTTTTTCTTTCTTTAAAATTTTGGGAGGTAGTGCCTTCTAAGAGACCAAAATACACCCAAATTAAGTGGGTGGCTCTGTTCTATTCACCAGTCTAATATAGATATTAGACTGATGAATAGAAGATATATATATATATATATATATATATATATATATTTAATTTTTAAAAAATTTTTTGAACTTTTTACCCTCTATCTTCTCCCCCCAATTTGGGGTCTCTTCTGATTTGGTTAACACATATTTTTCTGGGGTCTTTGCCACACTTTTAGTATTTTATTCTCTCATTCATATATTCTTTTTTGGATAAAATGACAAAGCGGAAAAACTCACCACAAAAAAAAAAGAACAAGAAGCAGTACCAAAGGTTTGGTACCTAATCAATATGGACATTGGTAATATGTCAGATCTAGAATTCAGAATGCTGATTCTCAAGGTGCTAGCTGGGCTCAAAAATCATGAAACATATTAGAGAAACCCCATCTGGAGAAATAAAAGCCCTTTCTAGAGAAATAAAAGAACTAAAATCTAACCAAACTGAAATCAAAAAAGTAATTAATGAGGTGCACTAAAAGATGGAGGCTCTTACTGCTAGGATAAATGAGGCAGAAGAGAGAATTAGTGATATAGAAGACCAAATGTTGGAGAATAAAGAAGCTGAGCAAAAGAGAGACAAACAAATACTGGACCACGAGGGAAGAATTCGAGAGATAAGTGATACCATAAGATGAAACAATACTAGAATAGTTGGGATTCCAGAAGAAGAAGAAAGGGGGGGGTGGTGCAGAAGGTATATTGGAGCGAATTATTGTAGAGAATTTCCCTAATACAGCAAAGGGAACAAGCATCAAAATCCAGGAGGTGTAGAGAACCCCCCCTCAAAATCAATAAGAATAGGTCCATACCCTGTCATCTAATAGTAAAACTTACAAGTCCTAGTGACAAAGAGAATATCCTGAAAGCAGCCCAGGACAAGAAGTCTGTAACATACTATGGTAAAAATATTAGATTGGTGGCAGACTTATCCACAGAGACATGGCAGGTCAGAAAGGACTGGCCTGATATATTCAGAGTACTAAATGAGAAAAACATGCAGCCAAGAGCTAGAAGGAGAGATAAAAAGCTTCTGGGACAAATAAACACTAAAAGAATTTGTAAACACCAAATGAGCCATACAGGAAATATTGAAAGGGATCCTCAAAGCAAAGAGAGAGCCTAAAAGTAGTAGACCAGAAAGGAACAGAGACAATATACAGAAACAGTCACCTTATAGGAAATACAATGACACTAAATTCATCTCTCTTTCTCTCTCTTTTTAAAGATTTCATTTATTCATTTGACAGAGATCACAAGTAGGCAGAGAAGCAGGCAGAGAGAGAGGAGGAAGCAGGCTCCCTCTGAGCAGAGAGCCCGATGTGGGGCTCGATCCCAGGACTCTGGGATCATGACCCGAGCTAAAGGCAGAGGCCTTAACCCACTGAGCCACCCATGTGCCCAAATTCATATCTCTCAATAGTTACCCTGAAAGTAAATGGGCTAAATGCCCCAATCAAAAGACACAGGTATCAGAATGGATAAAAAAACAAAACCCATCAATATGATTTCTACAAGAAATTCATTTTAGACCCAAAGACACCTCCAGATTTAAAGTGAGGGGGTGGAAAACAATTTACCATGCTAATGGACATCAAAAGAAAGCTGGAGTGGCAATCCTTATATCAGATAAATTAGATTTTAAGCCAAAGACTATATTAAGAGATGAGGAAGGACACTATATCATACTCAAAGGGTCTGTTCACAAGAAGATCTAACAATTTTAAATATCTATGCCCCTAACATAGGAGCAACCAACTATATAAACCAACTAATAACAAAATCAAAGAAACACACCAACAATATACAATAATAGTAGGGACTTTAACACCCCCCTCACTGAAATAGACAGATCATCCAAGCAAAAGATCAACAAGGAAATAAAGGCCTTAAATGATACACTGGACCAGATGGACATCATAGATATATTCAGAATATTCCATCCCAAAGCAACAGAATACACATTCTTCTCTAGTGTACATGGAACATTCTCCAGAATAGATCCCATCCTGGGTCACAAATCGGGTCTCAACCAGTACCAAAGGACTGGGATCATTCCCTGCAAATTTTCAGATCACAATGCTGTGAAGCTAGAACTCAATCACAAGAGGAAATTTGGAAAGAACCCGAATACATGGAAGCTAAAGAGCATCCTACTAAAGAATGAATGGGTCAACCAGGAAATTAAAGAAAAATTGAAAAAAATTCATGGAAACAAATGATAATGAAAACACAACTGTTCAAAATCTGTGGGACAAAGCAAAGGCAGTCCTGAGAGGAAAATATGTAGCGATACAAGCCTTTCTCAAGAAACAAGAAAGGTCTCAAATACACACCCTAACCCAAACCTAAAGGAGCTGGAGAAAGAACAGCAAAGAAAGCCTAAACCCATCAGGAGAAGAGAAATAATAAAGATCAGAGCACAAATCAATGAAATAGAAACCAAAAGAACAGTAGAACAAATCAACAAAATGAGGAGCTGGTTCTTTGAAAGAATTAATAAGATTGATAAATCCCTGGCCAGACTTATCAAAAAGAAAAGAGAAAGGACCCAAATAAATCATGAATGAAAGAGGAGAGATTACAACCAACACCAAAGAAATACAAACAATTATAAGAACATATTATGAGCAACTATACGCCAACAAATTGGACAATCTGGAAGACATGGATGCATTCCTAGAGATGTAGAAACTGAACCAAAACTGAACCAGGAAGAAATAGAAAACCTGAAAAGACCCATAACCAGTAAGGAGATTGAAGCAGCCATCAAAAATCTCCCAACCACCAAGTTCCCAGGGCCAGATGGCTTCCCAGGGGAATTCTGCCAAGAATTTATTTATTTTTATTTTTTTAAAAGATTTTATTTATTTATTTCACAGAGATCACAAGTAGTCTGTCAAGAATTTAAAGAAGAATTAAATCTTATTCTCCTGAAACTGTTCCAAAAAAATAGAAATGGAAGGAAAACTTCCAAACTAATTTTATGAGGCCAGCATTACCTTGATCCCCAAACCAGAAAAAGACCACATCAAAAAAGAGAATTACAGACCAATATCCTTGATGAACACAGATGCAAAAATTCTCACCAAAATACTAGCCAATAGGATCCAACAGTACATTAAAAGGATTATTCACCATGACCAAGTGGGATTTATTCCAGGGCTGCAAGGTTTGTTCAACATCCGCAAATCAATCAATGTGATACAACACATTAGTAAAAGAAAGAACAAGAACCGTATGATACTCTCCATAGATGCTGAAAAAGCATTTGACAAAGTACAGCATCCTTTCTTGATCAAAACTCTTCAAAGTATAGGGATAGAGGGTACATACCTCAATATCATCAGAGCCATCTATGAAAATCCCAACGCAAATATCATTCTCAATGGAGAAAAACTGAGAGCTTTTCCATTAAGGTCAGGAACATGGCAGGGATGTCCATTATCACCACTGCTATTCAACATAATACTAGAAGTCCTAGCCTCAGCAATCAGACAACCAAAAGAAATTAAAGGCATCCAAACTGGCAAAGAAGTCAAACTATCACTCTCTGCAGATGATATGATACTTCATGTGGGAAACCCAAAAGACTCCACTCCAAATCTGCTAGAACTTGTACAGGAATTCCGTAGCGTGTCAGGATATAAAATCAATGCACAGAAATGAGTTGCATTTCTATACACCAACAAGAAGACAGAAGAAAGAGAAATTAAGGAGTCAATCCCCTTTACAATTGCACTGAAAACCCACAAGATACCTAGGAATAAACCTAACCAAAGAGGCAAAGAATCTGTACTCAGAGAACTATAAAGTACTCATGAAAGAAATTGAGGAAGACAGGAAGAAATGGAAAAATGTTCCATGCTCATGGATTAGAAGAACAAATATTGTGAAAATGTCTATGCTACCCAAAGCAATCTACATGTTTAATGCAATCCCTATCAAAATACCGTCCTTTTTTTTTTTTTCAAAGAAATGGAACAAATAATCCTAAAATTTATATGGAAACAGAAAAGACTTTGAATAGCCAGAGGAATGTTGAAAAAGAAAGCCAAAGTTGGTGACATCACAATTCTAGGCTTCAAGCTCTATTACAAAACTGTCATCATCAAGAGAGTATGGTACTGGCACAAAAACAGACACATAGATCAGTGGAACAGAGTAGAGAGCCCATAAATAACCCCTCAACTCTATGGCCAACTATCTTTGACAAATCAGGAAAGAACATCCAATGGAAAAGAGACAGTCTCTTCAACAAATGATGTTGGGAAAATTGGACAGCCACATGCAGAAAAATAAAATTTGACCATTTCCTTACACCACACACAAAAATAGACTCAAAATGGATGAAGGAACTCCATGTGAGACAGGAATCCATCAAAATCCTTGAGGAGAACACAGGCATCAACCTCTTTGACCTCAGCTGCAGCAACTTCTTCCTAGGAACATCGCCAAAGGCAAGGGAACCAAGGGCAAAAATGAACTATTGGGAGTTCATCAAGATCAAAGGATTTTGCAGAGCAAAGGAAAAAGTTAACAAAACCAAAAGACAGTTGACAGAATGGGAGAAGATATTTGCAAACAACATATCAGATAAAGGGCTAGTATCAAAATCTATAAAGAGCTTACCCAACTCAACACCCAAAGAACAAATAATCCAATCAAGAAATGGGCAGAGGACATGAACAGCCATTTCTGCAAAGAAGACATCCAGATGGCCAATAGACATATGAAAAAGTGCTCCACATCACTCGGCATCAGGGAAATACAAATCAAAACCACAATGAGATACCACCTCACACCAGTCAGAATGGCTAAAATTAACAAGTCAGGAAATGACAGATGCTGGCGAGGATGCGGAGAAAGGGGAACCCTCCTACCCTGTTGGTGGGAATGCAAGCTGGTGCAGCCACTCTGGAAAACAGTGTGGAGGTTCCTCAAAAAGTTGAAAATAGAGCTACCCTATGACCAGCAATCGCACTACTGGGTATTCACCCTAAAGATACAAATGTGTTGATCCGAAGGGGCACGTGCACCTGAATGTTTATAGCAGCAATGTCCACAATAGCCAAACTATGGAAAGAACCTAGGTGTCCATCAACAGATGAGTGGATAATGAAGATGTGGTATATATACACAATAGAACACTATGCCACCATCAAAAGAAATGAAATCTTGCCATTTGCGATGGCGTGGATGGAACTAGAGGGTATTATACTGAGCTAAATAAGTCAATCAGAGAAAGGCAATTATCATATGATTTCCTGGATATGAGGAATTTGAGAGGCAATGTGGGGGTTTTGGGGGGTAAGGAAGAAATAAATGAAACAGGATGGGATCAGGAGGGAGACAAACCATGAGACTCTTAATCTCACAAAACAAACTGAGGGTTGCTGGGGAGAGGGGGGTAGGGAAAGGGTGGTTGGGTTATGGACTTTGGGGAGGGTATGTGCTATGGTGAGTGCTGTGAAGTGTGTAAGCCTGACAATTCACAGACCTATACCCCTGGGGCTAATAATACATTATATGTTAATAAAAAATAAAAAAAAATTAAAGAGTATATGTAAAATATATAGAAATAAATAAATATATAGAAATCAATAGAAAATATAACAGTACATATTAAGAGGAGCAGACCTGTAGCTTGATTTAAATAGTTATATTTTGATTTAAGTAGTTTTATAGTTTAGTGTGGGCAATGATTACTGCCTTGTGTCTGGTTGTCACCAGTTCCTAACACTTGTTCATGTCAAATTCATGTTCGTGATTGATTTTCAGACTGTCATCCTGCGCTAATGGGCTCGCGTGTTCTCTCTGATGCGCACACTTCCTCTCTTTCTTTTGAACAAGACCGTTATTTTATCTCCCTTTTACCACCATTCCCACTTAAGGGACATTCAAATTCTTACAGACCAACCAGTAAAAGAACAACACTATGAATGAGGACAAAGCCAAGTCATTGAGAGAAAGTCAGAGCTTATGGAGCATGCCAGGTCAATCTCTAGGACACCCAAATGTGTCTTGGCAGATTGAAATGGATTGAGAAAGAACAAATTACCATCTATTGTGGAACATCCTTACCCCTCCCCCCACCACACACAATGATTCATGATGGAAAGGCAGCTTTGTGCAGGCAAAGGCACTGGACTCAGACAAGTTTCTCACCCTGGTTCCCTCACGGCCTAGCTGGGTGAAGAGCTAGTCACTGAATCTCTTTGAGCCTTTCAGATACTCATTTGTAAACCTGGGCTCATTTAACTACTTCATAGAGTTATGAAGATTCAATGAAATGGTGAATATAAAGCACTTTTCATAATGCTTTTTTCATAAAGCTACATGTTGCAGATGTTCTATAAGTTATGCTAATTAGACATACTTCCATATACACATTATACTGATATGGTGATTAATAGAGGAATAGCTTTCTGAGAAAAAGTGAAGCTCAGGCAAATTAATTCACTGCTATTGATCTCAGGTTTCTTCATTTATAAAAGATAGGGTGGGACAAAATGATCTTAGAACTTCCAGAGCTGATAAAAGTATAAAATTCTATGATTCTATTAAACTAGCTTTGAAATAATGAACATCAGCCACTTATGGATGATATAACACATTATTGTTATTGCTATTATTTATCATATGATGTCCATAGATCCTATTTCCATAGACCCAAAAAGAATGGATCATTTTCAGCCCCAATTCTCTCTTTGGCCCCCCACTTTGTAATCCATTCCTTGTCTTTCCCCAGCTGGGGGACCTGTGCATGCAGATCTGGTGAAGAGCAAAGACAGCAAACCCCCCTGAGGGGCATTGGTGGAGTAAGACTTGGTGAGAGATTCAGTAAACGATGTGAACTTTGTGAAACCATGTGAATGCTTACTGAGTGATTCAGTAAACCACAGTAAAACCATGGAGAAGAAGGAAGGCTGGGCATGCACAGGGTGGGATGGGAGGAGACAGTGGGCAAATGAGAGCTCCAAGGAGTTTCAAGCATGTAGACAGAAGAGGAAAGGGGGTATAGTCAATGTTGAAATTTTTGAATTAAATCTCTTGAATTATCTCATGAATGCCTTACTTGATGGACTTTTCCCTTTGAACTTCAAGTAAGTACATACATCTGCCTGCTCTACTGTCTTTGTCCATTCAGACTGCTCTAACAAAATACTACAGACCAGGGTGTTTATAAAAGCATTAGTCTTACAGTTCCAGAGGCTAGAAGTTGAAGATCAAGGTGCCAACATGGTCGCTTTCTCCTGAGATCCCTCTTCCTGGTTCATAGCTGGTATATTCTTGCTGAATCCTCACATGGGAGAAGGAGTGAGGGGTTTCTGTGGGTCTCTTTTATAAGACACTAATCCACTCATGAGGGCTTCACCCTCATGACCTAAGCACCTCCCAGAAACCCTACCTCCTAATATAATCAAATTCTGGGTTAGAATTTCAACACAGGGGTTTGGCAGGGATGGGAGTGGGGGGATACATGTTTGGAACATTGCATCTATTTTAGCACTTGGATACCTAATAAGTGTTTAAATATCACCTGTTCAGAACTGAATTCCTAATGTTTTCCCTAAACCATTTGCTTTTCTTTTCTCATTTAGGGACCATGTGATCCTTTAAATTGCTCAGGACAGTCTTAGAGTCTACCCTATTATAGTCCTTCTTCCACACTAATATCACATGATTAGAAAAGTCAGTCAGTGCCACTGTCAAAAACCAATCTGATTATTTCTCACCACCTACATTGCTACCACCTTGTTTAAGTCACAATTATCTATTGCCTAGAATATTGAAATAGCCTCATAGTTGGTTGCCCTACAACTGCCCAACACACCAGCTAGAGTGATACAGCTAACATGTAATCAGGTCATGCCATTTCACTGCCCCAAATCCTTCAGTGGCTCTCTCTCTCATATAAAATGTGATGGTGATGGTTAATTCTTTGTCAACTTGACTGGGCCACAGGGTACCAAGATATCTGTCCAAACATAATCTGGGTGTTTCTGTGAGGGTATTTGTGGATGGGCTTAATGTTTAAATTGGTAAACTGAGTAAAGCAGAGCTCCTTTCCCAATGGAGGTGGGCCTTATCTAATCAATTGAAGGTCTGACTAGACCAAAAGGACTGACCCTCCTCTGAATAGGAGCAAATACCTCCCACCTGAGTGCCTTCAAATTGGGTGAGGCCTCATGTTTTTGCCTGCCCCTAGATTTGAACTAAAATATTGGCTTTTCTTGGGTTTTGAGCCTGCTGGTCTTCACAATGGAACTATACCATCAGCTCTTCTGGGTCTCCAGCTTGGCAACTGTGCGTTTTAGTATCTGTCAGCCTCTAGAATCTTATGAGCCAATTCCTTATAATCTCTTTCTCCCTCTACCCCCCAAATTTATACACACGTGCACGCGTGCACGCACGTGCGCATACACGTGCACACACACACACACACACCTATTGGTTCTGTTTCTCTGGGGAGCCCTGACTAATATACAAAATAAAATCCAAAGTTGTTGCAATGATATATAAGACCCTACACATTCAGATATCAGTACACCTGCTCATGTTTTTTAAGCCAAGGAACAGAAAACTATGGCTTGTCTGTGGGAGCCTTCATACCACAATGACAGAGCTGAGTGCTTATTGTGGATGCTGTATGGCCCTCAGAATTGAAATCTTTTACTATCTTGTCCTTCCCAGAAAAAGTTGGCTGACCTTTCTCTAGTATCATACTGGCCTTCTTATAGTTCTAAGAAAGGCCCAGTGCTCTCCCATCTCAGGGCCTTTGTACATGCTGTTCTCTCTGCCTGGAATGCTCTTTCCTCAGATAATTGCCTTTACACTTTTGGACAAAAGTCATCATCTCAAAGGGACCCTCCCTTTCCAATGTTCCCAATCTTCTTTTGCTGTGTTTTCTGCATATCACTTATCATCGTCTAATTGGTTACACATTTTATTTGGGTCCTCATCTGTCATTTTCTGCTTACTGTAAGATCAATGAGAGGACACTTTTTGTTTCGTCTGTTCACTGTTGAATCACTAGTGGCATGAATAGTGGCTGGCACAGAACATATCCTACAGAAATGGTAAATAAACAAATGGAATCCATCTTAATTTATTTCTGGGGTGTTGAACTATGCCTCCTGAATAAGATACCATAGACTGACCACATGGGTCATAGATTCAATAGGGTTTCACACACTTAACTTAGCTTGTGTAAGTGTGGATCAGCCCAAATCACATTGAATGAAATAGCAATCTGAGCAAAAATATAATAGAAATGGATTCCATTTCCTTCGAGAACACACACACAAATGCAGGGTGTTTGCTTTAGGCATTACAAATAATTTCTTTTAATCTTTTTTCTGATCCTCTCTTGCACTCATAAGCATGTGCTGTCCTTTGCTTACTCCCTTGACTCTCTGACTTTCCCGGAAATGACTACATTTGTTTTTCCTGGTCTTATTATCTTCTGATCCTCTTCTATTTGTCCAAAACATCTCAATTCTAATCCTTTAATTCCATTTAGTAAATACAAATGGAAAGAACAAAAAAGAGAGATAAACCTTCAGCACAGAGACTGTGGACAAAAGTAAGTTATTACGAGGAACAGACATTGGTCTCTTATGATATAACTCCTGCGAGTCTGCTGGTCAACCTTGCACACTTGCTTCACTTCATGGAAGCAGATATTTCCAGGCTTACATGTAGTGGATGGATGGAAGGGTTGTGGGGATCTGGTGACTCTTCTCTGAGAACTTTCATTATATTCTCATTTAACCTTTTGTATACCATTGAAAAACCAACATATTTATGTACCTCTTTCCTGAACGCTGTACCACCAACCCCCTGTACATAGGCATAGACACAGATACAGATGTTATCAAATGTTGTATGTGATCTGTATCTACAGTCATGATGATATATAAGATTTATATCTATATATCTAGACTTAGTGTCTTTTTAGAATTCTATATACCTCAAAATATTTTTCAGAGTTTGGGATGAATCAGTACCAGTAGAAAATAAATTCCAACTTCTCATGTGCTTTATTTAGTCCTTGTTGATTCATATGGTAGGAAACTTGACTCAAACTAGTTTAAGCAAAAAGGAAATTCATTGGCTCATAACTAAAATGTCTGTGGGATGATTTCAGGCACAGTATGATTTCAGAGCTCAAACTAAGTCAAGTCAGCCCCCACTTTCTCTGGAATCCTAATAGGGAGAGTAACCCAATTCTGTGGTAGCAAAAGCTATAGGTGCCTTACCCAGATCCTCCTTAGGTCTTATTTCAGACCAGCAGAATCTGACTTCCAAATTCTAGCATCTATACCTCTTTGTTTGACATTGCTCTTTTGTGACTGAAACATCTACTCTGCTGCTGCTCAGGGCAGGCCTGAGGTAACAGGGATGAGTAGGCCATGGAGCAGCCCTCTACCAGTGACTGGCAGAAACCTGGTGGACTAATTTGGAGGTTTCTGTTCTACACTGACTCTGTGCTCCCCGGGATGAAGCTCCGATTCCCCTCCATTGTAATTTTCTTGAAACCATCAACCAATATTTCCTGAGATCATTTCTCAATATAAACCATTCACACTCAAATCTTTACATCTAGATCTGCTTCTGGGGGATTCCTTCTGGTTGAACATATCACAAACCTGATCCTGATTGGGCAAGTTGGGACCATACCCCATCCCTGCATCTATCACTATGGCTTGGGGGATTGGTGGGCTCATGGGTTAGATTTGGATCACATTCTTTACTCCTGGAGCCAGAACCCAGCCAAAGCAAATGCATGTGGATTGAGAGTGGGGTGAGTGTGGTTCCCAAATGACACCAAGGGAAATAAATCTTAAGTAACCCAGAAAATAAAATCAACAATGACTACTATTACCTCTGTCTGCTATATGCAACAGACAAGTCTATTAGTATGCTCACCTTTTAGGCCCCAGGCATCATATCTAGTGGCCAGATCAACTTTTTTGGATGCAGATAAACCAGATTAGAGGCTAGGCTGACTCCAGCTGGTCACTGCTGTATACAGATACAGTTTTATTGGAACCTAGCTACACTCCTTGACTTATGTATTGTGATAGTTGTTTTCGTGCTGTAACAGTGGCGTTGAGTAGTTGCAACAGAGATCTCACGGCTCACAAAGCCTAGAACATTTACTATCTGGCCTGCTATGGTCTGAACATTTGTGTTTCCTCAAAACTCACATGTTGAAATCCTAATTCCTTTATAAAAGAGGTCCCAGAGAGCTCCACGGCCCTTTCTGCCAGAGTAGATTAAAAGAAGACATTTGCCACCTTGCAGAGGTGACGTTTGTGTCCTTCCACCATGCTGGCAGTCTGCTCTCCGATTTCCTCCCTTCAAAACTGTGACAGATAAGTCTCAGTTGTTTACAAGCCACCAGTCTATGGCATTTTGTTCCAGCAGCCCAAACTAATGAAGACGTGACCTTTGCAGAAAAGAATTTGCTGACCCCTGAGCTGAACAGCAAGCCCTTGGACTTCCAGACATTGTCTCCTAGATTCGAAGACAGCACGTGAGGAAATCTTCTTCTCAACCCTGCTGTCTCTTTTTCTGTTCTCTCACAGAGACCTCCATGTGAGGAGGAACACCTGAACAAATGGTGATTAACTTGCAGATTCAATTTGTCATACTTGCTTAAGCAAGAACTTTGTATTAAGTCACACAACCCTCCACACAACCCTTGTCAGCAGCTTCATGCACATGGTACAGCTAATAGAACACACTTCATACAAAATGCAACCTGAGCTCTTCTAAACACAGTTGTCGCAAGCATGATTAATTCAGTGACATTCCCCACATCCAGCCCGAGAGAATGAGTGACCTGTAAGGCCAAATGTTGGTGGGTTATGAACCTAAGGTGACAATCTCAGGTGTGTAAACATTAACTTTATTCCTATGAAACCTTTTGATTTTAGGACTCAAGAATCCCCCAGAGAGAAAAATCAACCTAACTCTTTCTGGGATTATCTCAGTCCAGTCCGGAGGTTTTTTCTTGTTCCTCCTAGGTTGAAAGTCAGGCTCATTCAGAAGATCTGCCAGAATCATCCTGAAGTTCTCTTCTTCCACCTAATTCACTCCCAATTTTAAATGCTCCGGGGTTAAGACAACTGCTGCAAGATGCCACCGGGGAGACAAATATAGATTTTGGTCTTATTCCATAGTCATACTTGGAAATTTTTTGGAATGGGGGGCACATTTTTAAATATCTGTACAACTTGTGTTGCTTGAGACTTGCGTGTGTGATCCTGTGTATTGTGGGACTTTACCCTTCATGGCTTAGGGTCATTGGCTCTGAGCTACTCTGTTCCTTGAGATGATCAAAGTTTTACTTTAGTTCTGATCCCAAGTCCTTCGGGTCATTCTCCATCCTTCATGTTCTTGCGTGGGCAATTCCATTCAGATTTTTTGGGCCAACCTGTGTCCTTCAGGTCTCTCCTATAAGTTTGATTGCTGTCCTTCATCTTGGCAGGGTCCACAGGAAATAGAGAATTACTCTTTTCCCTAGGACCTTATTTTCAACTCTTTGAGACTACTAATGACTAGAGTTTGAGAACAAATTGGTAGGGGGCCAATCCTCTCTAGTCCTAGATCCTCAAATTAAAATAAGATGTGAGGGGGTTTCCTTTCTTTATCACCAGGGTTGATTCCAGGAAAAAGAGACAGAGTAAATGCTCCTGTAATGTGTTTTCTCTCTTCTCAACCAAATTCTTTACTTCAACTACTGCTTAGAATCTGAGGACACAGAGAATACACCTTTTCCTGCTTACCCTTCCATTTGGAAGCTAAGGATGTCACCTTTGTTCTCAGCAGTGGATTGTCCTCTGCAATTGGTGTTCATCCATTTGGCTGCTAAAACAAATGGTCACCTGCTACATTGGGAGGAAGTAAGTTGTACTTCAATTAACACTTCAAGGGGCACCTGGGTGGCTCAGTAGGTTAAGTGTCTGCCTTCAGCTCAGGTCATGATCCTGGGGTCTTGGGATCTGAGTACTGTGTTGGGCTATCTGCTCGGTGGGGAGCCTGCTTCTCCCTCTCCCTCTGTCCCTCCCTCCTGCTGTTCTCTCTCTCTCAAGTAAAATAAAATTTAAACAAAAAACACTTCAAAATTTTATTTTGCTACACTGAATAATAGGTTGTTTTTGACATCCAAAAAAAAAAAAAAGGACAAAGGATTACCCTAAATGATAATTAAAGTTAACACTTCTTGGATGCAAAGAATATGCTAGACCTTAAGCAAAGCAATTCATAAACCTAATCTAATTCTCAAAAATCCCTATGAAGTAGATGTCTCATAATCCCCATTTTTAGGGGGGGATGACTTTTTTAAAATTCAATTTTCTCTGGAATTTATTATGCTTAATAAAATATGTGTCAGCGAGATTTAGAAAAAAATTATATTTGTAGCTTAATAAATAGCTAAAATAGTTCTCCAGAATTGATTCATTCTGTATAAATGAAACTTTGTACTCTTAACCAACATGTCCTCAATTCTTTTCCCAGTCCCTGGGAATCACCATACCACTCTGTTTTTGTGAGTTTGACTATTTTAGATTTCACGTATAAGTGGGATCATATAGTATTTGTCTTTCTGTGTCTGATTATTTCATTTAACATGATGTTTTCCAGGTACATCCATCTTGTTACAATGTCAGAATTTCTTCTTTTTGCAAGGCTGAATGATGTTTCAGTGTACTGTGTGTATGTGTATGTTTCTATATATCACATTTTTTATCCATTCATCTGGTGATCAACCTTTATTGCTATGTTGTTTCCATATCTTAGCTATTGTTACTCATGCTCACATGAACATACTGATTTCATTTGCTTTGGATAAGGGGGGAGAAATCTGAGAAAACTAAATGAAATCATTTAAACAAGATAATGTGACCGCTGCTGCAGAAATAGGGCTTATTCCCAAATCTCTGGTTTTCTAATGAATGTCCTTAACTCTTAAATGATACAATTTCCCCAGTGATGTTAGCAGCCCATATTTCTATTTTTTGTAGAAACATGGCTTTTCAAAGAGTCTTTATGGATTCCAATAAGACTCAGCAAATGACCTGTTCACATGTGATAAGAACACCTATCAGCACTGATCCATTGTGGGTTCATATATGTCTGTCCTCAAAACTGTTACTTTCTTAATGGCAAGAATGTAAGTTACCTTCATGTCCCTGGGGCGTGCCATTTAGTAGGTAGGTAGCACTCAAGTGTTGCATAACTGAAGAAATCAAGATCAAAAGGAAGAGATTCTATGAACTGAAGGCTTCTTCAATTCTCACAGAATAGTGTTCATTTTTGGTACATATAAACGTTGGACACATACTTTAGCCACATTCATGTCTTTGTTTAAAAGGACCATAGACACCATCATATTTGAATGGAGGTATCAGTGATTTTCAAACATTTAACCCTTCATTCATCCACCCAACTTTCAGTAATGCCTGCTATACACATGATTCTGGGCCACGTTCTGGGGACATACAGCTTGCCCTTGAGAAGCTCTCATTCAACTGGGGGAGCCAGAAAGGTAAAGAGCTAATTTCAATGTAATATGATAAGTACAAAATGAGAAGTATGACTAGAAGGCTGTGGGAACCCAAGAAAAGAGTAGCTTCTAGCTTCTGGCCCATAGAAACATTAACGGAAAAGTTAAAGAGAGCAACTTTCTAGAAAGAGTTAACAAAATAATATAGAAATCAAGAGAATTACTGTGGTAGGCTTCACAAAGGTACCCATTTCTAATCACCAGTACCTGTAACTACGTTTCCTTACATGGCAGGCGGCAGGAGGAGTGGGGATTGGGGGGAGCTTTGAGGATGTGGTAAATTAAGAACTGAGACAGGCAGATTATCCTGCTGAACCCAATGTAATAACAAGAGTCCTTTTAAGAGAAAAGCAAAATGGTAGAAGTTAGAGGAGATGTGAGTAGGGAAGCAGAGCTCCCCCCTCAATGAGAGGGGAAGAGAGAGACAGAGAAAGAAGGAGAAGGGGGAAGTGGAGAAGAGAGAGCGAGCGAGAGTGAGATATCAAAGTACAACATTGTTGGCTTGGAAGATAGAGGAAGAGCCATGAACCAAGGAATGCAGGCAGCCTCTAGAAGCTGGAAATGTTAAAGGAGAAGATTCTCTTCTAGAGGTTCCAGAAGGAATGTAGCCTGCTGACATTTCTAACCCAGTAAAATTCATTTTAAACTTCTGACCTCTAGAACTATATGATAATACATTTGTGTTGGTCTGTTATGGCAGCAGTAGAAGACTGATAAAGCTACTTTTCAGGCAGAAAGTCCTGATTAGAACTCTCACTCTGCCATTCCTGAGACATGTATCTTTGGATGGATATCACTTTGCTGATGGGCAAGTATCCTTGGATGGGTGTCACTTTGCTGGGCATACATCCTTGGAATGGTGTCACTTTGTTGAGCTCCACTTTGTTCCCCATATGCCTTCTTATGTCTAATAATGGTAGCACATCATAGGGTGTTGATCATTATGGTGCTGGGCATGCACCATGGACTGAACAAATACGAGCTACTAAGGTGACCCTTGACTAAAGCCTTGAGACCCCCATAGAAACATTCCAAGCAAAGGGAAGAGAACATGCGAGACATCACATCATGAGCAGCTGGGGTACAGTGAGAACTTTGCTCTGGCTTTAGTAAAACATGCAGGGTGGGAAGAAGTCAGATATGAGGCAGAAGGGGTACAAGAAGAAACAGATTGTGAATGCCTTGTATGATATCTTAAAGAGTTTTAGCTTCATCTGGTTGACTAGGAGTGATCCTTAAGAGGAGGAGAGTCATGATAAGCTTGGGTATTTGGAGAGGTAGCTGTTTTGTTCATTAAAAGAAATATAAAAAGAGAGAAGATTTATTTAAGGGAGATAATGTAAAATGCCCTGCAGTCCTAAAAATAATGATGATGATTACTGTCATCCTCCTCCTCCTCCTCCTCGTCAAAGTGCAAATATTTTGTGACTACTTACTTTATGCCATACACTATGCTAAATAATTTTCAAAGGTTATCTAATTTAATGATCCCAACAACCCTATAACTTAATATATCATTAGCCTCAGTAGAGAGAAAGAACCATGTATATTTAGAAAGTTAAGTGACTTGCCCAGGTTACCCAAGAAGTAAGGGGGACAAAGAGGATTCGAGTCTAAGCTAGTCAGATGCCCAAATATTATTGTTTTACCTGCTGTGTAGTTTTTCACTTCTGTCTCTCCGGGACTATCTCATAAGTGAAGCCATCTTTTGATGAAGTCCTTGGGTCCTTAGAAAACAAATTAGGGCTCCATGAAGGGCCCTTACTCTATTTTATCTAATCTCATTGTTCATGATCCATGTAATAGCTGGTTTCCAGTGTAATAGTTTCTCTACAGCCTTATTCTTCAATCTAGCACTTCTATATGCTAGAGACTGTTTAACCACTGCATGTCTTTATGGCTGTGGATTTATACTCTTCTCTGTGTTCAGCAGATGAAATAACAGCCATTGATGAACCAGTGATGCATTGCTGATCTGGCACTCTACAAATACAGCCGATTAAGTTCATTGGGCAGAAATGAACCCTATCATAACTGTTGCTGGTGACAGAGACTGCTGTTAGTCTTGGTAGAGTAAATAAACATAATCAGCTTTTGCTTTCTGAAAGTGCATCAGAGACAGTATCAGCCTTTCTGGGTGCAGAAGATGCTATGATAGCAACTTGGTATCTTTCCTTATGTGAAATGGGTGAGAAGGATTTTGATGGAAGGAGCTCAAGGTTATGGGAGTTGTATGAAATGTCCTTTATTAGGGATTGTAATGGAGAAAGTGCCCAACTTCATTCATATACCCTTAAACACTGAGTGTTCCCAAATCCCCAGATAGCAAGATCAAGAAAGGAAGGTATGGAATCTGAGGTTACACACTTAAGCCCAAAAGAAATTGAAGAGTAGCTTCAAAAGCAAAGAAAAACACTTGTGGTTCCTATACCAGAATAAGGAAGGTAAGGAGAAGTAGGAAGTTAAGGAGAAATAGAAAAAGGAAAAGGAAAAATATGGAATTATGGACTTCAAGAGATAGAAAGTTGTAGCTTATCTAGTTTGGGGTTAGCAAAGAGGTGATATTTGGTCCATTATATCCTGTGCAACCCTACAGAGAAGTATCTGGGGATTAATCCCTGACCTCAGTTTTCTCCCTCCTTCCAATTCCCTGCTTGTGTTCTCTGTTGGTTGAACCAAAATGACAGCCAGGAAATATGGAAACCAGAGATGTCATACATACAGTCAGCCTGGAAGCAGAGATAAGGTGAAAAGTAGATAAAGAAGGGCAAAAATGTGGCTCAGTCAGTTAAGCATCTCCCTTCAACTCAGCTCATGATCCTGGGGTTCTGGGATGGAGCCCCATTTTGGGCTTCCTGCTCAGCAGGGAGTCTGCTTCTCCCTCCCACCCTACCTTGCCTACCTTGCTTTCTGTCAAATAAATAAACTAGTAAAATCTTAAAAAAAAAAAAAAAGAAGGGCAAAAGTGAGACATCTACAACACTGTGAGGAAGAGTTAATCTTAGTCTAACAATTAGAAAGGACTCTCAAGTGCCTAGTGTGGTGACACTGCTGGATGAAACCATCTGATGACCCACGTATCATACTAGGACAGATACTTAGCTGCCTGGTGGTATCTCCCTCTACTTGTAGAGAATCTGGTAGGGGTTTCTTGTTAAAAGACATAATAAGTCTCTCTTCTCTCTTTTAAGCCAAATAGTTCATCTTAATAAATACTTGGTGACAAAGATTTTACTGTTGTGCTTGAGCTAGACCCAAAGTCAGACCCAGCTGGGGGAAAAGCATGCAGAGATGCCCTTCAACAGATGAATGGATAAAGAAGATGCGGTCCATATACACAATGGAATATTTTACTCAGCCACCAGAAAGGATGAATACCCAACTTTTACATCAACATGTAGGGGACTGGAGGAGATTATACTGTGTGAAATAAGTCAAGCAGAGAAAGTCAATTATCATATGGTTTCACTTATTTGTAGGACATAAGGAATAGCATGGCGGACATTAGGAGAAGGAGGGGGAAAATGAAGGGGGGGATGTCAGAAAGGGAGATGAACCATGAAATACTATGGACTCTGGGAAACAAACTGAGGGTTTCAGAAGGAAGGGGGATGGAGGGGATGGGTTAGCATGGTGATGGGTATTAAGGAGGGCACATATTACATGGAGCACTGGGTGTTATATGTAAATAATCATGGAACACTACATCGAAAACTAATGAGGTACAATATGGTGACTAACATAACATTAAAAAAAAAAAAGAAAAACATGCTGAATAAGTTACAGGGCCCACTTGCTTTCCATAGCTGGCAGTTCTCACACCTGTCTCCTTCTGCCCTACCTTCTTGACTATATCCACAGCACATTTTACCACACTATTCACTACTTAGACTAAGCTGTATAGCTGTTTTTGAACATGGGAACACTCCTCAACCTTATGAGAAGAAATGAAATACTACCACATAATTCATTAAGCTGAACACTCACCAAAGGCTTACTTTTCTGTATATACATACACATATTATACTTCAATAAAAAGTTAAAATTTGTTAGCTTGAAAAAAGGGATGTCTCCACATAAAATGTATGCATCTCTTGTTTTCAAACATTCAAATGTGGTTATTTTAATATAGATCATTGGAAAGCACCTTTCTGTTAGAATAAAAAATTGTGGTTTTAGTGGACACATAGATCTTTGTCTTCTCTACTCCACTTTTTTTGCCTCTGTCTCTGTCTCTCTGACTTCGCATATGGCTGCCCCTGCTTCCCGAGCCTACAGATGATCATGTAATTCCGTTCTGGCCAAGTAGTCCCTCTTCTGGCTGCAGCGACTGATGTGAGGATGGATACTCAACTCAAGGAGGCCGATCACAGTCCTCCTTGGACATCTCTGCTAGAAATCTGAAGCAGACACATCCCATTGGCTTAGATAATAAATCATCCGAATGACTGACTATACATGGGACTCCTGGTTATCATCTATCCATTTGCATGAAAATGAAGCCAATGCATTACTGGAAGTAAAACTAGAGATGGAGGAGAAAAGACAGCCAGACATTATCTGAGCCCCTGGAACCTGCTCCGTCTGGCATGTCAATATCTTCTATGCTTGACTCCTCTCCTGGACCTCACAGCTCAATGAGCCAATACATTCTCTTTTTTGCTAGTTTGGGTCATGTTTCTGCCATTTGTTTTATTTATTTACTTAAAATATATTTATTTATTTATTCGAGAGAGAGAGAGAGAGAGTGCACAAGAAGAGGGAGGGACAGAGGGAAAGGGACAAGCAGACTCCGCATTTAGCATGGAGCATAATGCAGGGCTCAGTCCCAGGAACCCAAGACCATGACGTGAGCTGAAGTCAGACACTTAACCCCCTGAGCCGCCCAGGCACTCCGTGTTTCTGCCATTTGTAACCAAAAGAATTCAATCAACACAATGGTACTAGTAGTGTTGCTATATTTAGAATTATTATTAGGTTTCTTTTCTCCCAAGGTTGAAACATTATGGGCTTCTCCCTTGGAAACAGAAATGAAATAACTGTCCCAATATTTTCCAATTGAGCTTCACATTAAAGGAGAGATGATCTTATATGCATCAGCAAACACTAAGCCCAGTTTCGATATCCAAGGATCATTATTGTTTAAAAGGTAGAGAAAGCCCTAACAAAATCATAGAATCTTCCGGATTTTAGATTCCTCCCACACAGTGGTCTTGAGAATCTTGACTTGGAACTTGTCCCTGAGACTACATTTCTGAGAAAGCATTTAACTCAGTAGAGCTCACCTCAGCTTACTGGGATTTGTAGGGAGAAAGAGAAAGGCAACACCTCTTCGGTTGGAGAAGCAGAGGAGCACTGGTGTGTGGCTTCCACTGAGAACTTGAGATAACCAAGCCCTCAGGAAGAGAAGACTGAGTGACCAGCAGAGCTGTCCCAGCCTGCTGAAAACTGGCCCCTGGAATCTGACCAAGAGCTCAGGGGGACAACAGCTAATTGTTTCCTTAACTCTGCCCTCATCTTCCTACTTTCTGGGAACTTCCTTGTACTTTGACCTATAAACTCTCTTTATATTTCTTTTTTTTTTTTTTTAAGATTTTTATTTATTTATTTGACAGACAGAGATCACAAGTAGGCAGAGAGGCAGGCAGAGAGAGAAGGAGGGGAAGCAAGCTCCCTGCTGAGCAGAGAGCCCGATGCGGGGCTCGATCCCAGAACCCTGGAATCATGATCTGAGCCGAAGGCAGATGCTTTAACCCACTGAGCCACCCAGGCGCCCCTCTCTTTATATTTCTATTTTAAAGAAATTGCACATGTTCCTACATTCTCTCTTGGAATAGCCGCAAAGAAAAACATTGTTTCCTTCTCTCAGTTTGACTGGTTTCATAACAGGGCTGATGACGAACCTTATAGTTTGTCACCTTTGACAAACTCTCTTTGGATGATAAACTCTTTTAAGGGGACACTCAATGAGAACAAAACCCTTACCTTAAAAGTGTCTAGCCCATATGGGATGTGATTCCAGATGTTAAGATTTTACTTTCTAGGCTGACTTTGGCCCTTCCCTGAGGTCTGAAGGTCTGTCCTGTGTTGCAGTGTCATCATTTTTGCAGTGAGGGGGTTACTTACTGAGGTGGTTTTCCCTTCCTCTGGCTTTCATAGCACCCATTTCTTACTACCCTGCCTTAATCACTTCAGGCTCCTATACAAATTGTCATAGACCACGGGGCTTAAAAAACAAACACTTATTTCTCACAGTCCTGGAAGCTTTGAAGTCCAAGATCAAGGTGCCAGCAGATCTGGTGCTTGGGGAAGTCCTCTTCCTAATTTGCAGATGGCTATATTTTCCTTGGGTCTCAGATGGTGGAAACAGAGAGAGAGTGAAAGATCTGGAATCTCCTCCCCATTCTACAAGGACATTAATCCCATCATAAGCCCCTTACCTTCATGATCTCATCTACCCCTAATTACCTCCCAAAGGCCCTACCACCAAATACCAGGACATTGGGGATTAAGATTTCAACATATGAATTTGGGAGGACACGAACTTTCACTCCACAACACACCCACACTTCTACCCCCACTTCTGGGCTGCTACCCTATCTCACCTAGATTGTGATCACAGTCTGCTAGGACTGGTCTAGCTGGTTCTCTTTTTGTATTTCTGTCTCTATAATCTGTTTTCAAAGCAGCAACCAGAATTATTTTATTAAAAGCAATTTAGGGCACATCACTCTTGTGCTCAATACCCTACCATGGCTCCCATCTCACTCAGATTAAAAGCTGAAGTCCTCATGACAGCCCATGGGTCCCCCATGATACAGGTCCTTCTTATCTTTCCAACCTCATTCCCACTACTGTGTTCCTCATTCACTTTGCTTCTGCCATACTGATCTTCCTCGGGTTCACCAGGTACGTGCCCACCTCAGGCTTTTCTATGTGCTGCTTCTTTTGTCCAGAATGCTTCCCTTCAGATATTCTCAGGGCTAGTACCCTCATTTCCTAAGGGTCTATGCTGAAGAGTCACCTTCTCACTCAGACCATCTAGCACCACTTGATCTCAATGTCAAGCCCCAACCTCTAGCATTTCATATTGTACTTCCTTGTTTCATACTATATTTTCCTAACTGGATCTGTTCCTTCTAGAAGAGTGAAAGCTCTATGAGGTAGGATGTTTGGACTGTTTATTTCACTATCCTGAATCCTCAAGGGCTGAACGAGTACCCAACACACAGTATATGTCAAAAAAGATTTGTAGAATAAACAAATGAATGGATGGATATTTAAAATGGAAGCCAGGGACACATGATGGAGGGGTGAAGTGAGGACGTGTGGGGGAGATTTTTCAGAGAAGGGTTGTTCCTAATTGAAGAAGGGGGGTCAATGGCTTTACAGAGGCAGGGAACACACAACAGGTATGAAATGCTCTTTGGAGTCATTAAAAAAAGTAAGTTGAGGTAAATATATTGACACAGAACAATCGTCAAAATATACTATGAAGTAAAAAAAAGCAAGTTGCAGAGCAATGAAGACATAAAAATATGCAAAACTACGGATCCCTATATATCTATTTGTGTGTTTATATATGTACAGACATAGATACATATCTAGAAAAGGGTCTGAAGCCTATGCCAGCAGTCTTTTTTTTTTTTTTTTCGGTGAAGGACCAGACTGGAAATATTTTAGGCTTTGCAGGCCCTGTAACAGTTGCTGCTGCATATTGTTCATGTTTTTACTTTTAAATAACCCTTTCAAAATGTAAAAAGATTCTTAGCTCATGGAGTGTACAAAAATAAAATCTAGCCTGTGGGCTCACTGGCTGTTGACTCCTAATCTGGGGCTTGGTTAGTTATGGTGAAGGCAGTGGCCTTGGGAAGAGTGAAGTGAGATTTTAGGTTTCTTTTTTTTTCCTTTAAATGCTCTCTATCATTTGGATCCCCCCCCACCCCCCCGGGAATGTATTCCTGAAATGGATGGGCAAAAAATACTGTGTGATAAAATAAAGGAATGGGAAAAAGCTTGGTGCATAGTAGGTACTCAAGATTATTTGCAGAATAAATGAGTAAATTTTAAATGAATGAATAACTAAATATTCAAGTGAGTAAATGAATGCATGGATTCATGAGCTTCCAGCCCTTTTGCTATGTTTTTGCACGGAAGCAAGGAATTGCTTGTGAAGTCCTAGGGCTAACAGAGCATGTGCTGCTGAAGATTACATAAGCTCCTAATTTTATGTTTTCCATCATTATCAGTTTCATAATATTAGGGCAGGAAAACCTGTTAAAAAGTCAATTCTTTGCAATAAAAACCCTTTACCTAATGCATTCATCTTTGATTTGTATCAAGTTCTACTACAATACACCAGAGGAAAGCTTAAAATAATATTTGGTTACTTCACATTTTATTCCAGGCTTAAGTGGGCATTGGGCCACAAATATTTATTCATATTAAACCCACTTGTCTAGGTATGAGCTGCTTTGCAGGCTCAACATATCAGTTTTTTAGAATAAGCACTTTAAACCTTCTTGGATTTTTGCAAAACCCTGTCGTTCAATGGCCTCTTTGCAAAGAAGCAAAATGAAACATGCACGTCTGTGTCCTTGTGGAGAAAGGAGAATGTCTTTACTTTTCTTTAAAATGCTATTTTTATAATAATAATAATGTAAATTTCATACTGTCCTTGAGATTACTGTCTAAATTGCTAACAATTGCTTAAAACATCTCACCATGCTTTAGTAGCTATCCCATGTGGTTTCACAAAACAGCATATTTATCATCATCAACATAAATCTCATTAAAAACACACATTAGGCACCCATCTGTACTGTCCTGGTGCCATATCAAAAGACTTTGGGGAAAAAGAAAGCCAACAGTGTAAGTCTGGGGAGTCCTTTAAAAGTCACTATCAAGATTGATTTTAATCCTGCCAGAATTCTACTTCTTAAACATCTAGATTTCCCTCCAGTGTCATTGAGACAACAACTGACACACAACATTATGTCAATTTAAAGTGTACAATATGAGGATCTGATAATTAAATATCTAGATTTCCCCCCTTTGTTTGTAGGAAGTTCTCACCACTTAGTTGATTTCCTAGTTTTATTTTCAAAAAAATATTTGACTGAGGTCCACATTTCCCTGATTTTAGGCTCAGAGTCACCATTGTCATACAAGAGTTTCCTTCAGCTATAACTGATGCTGTCAAATTTATGGCACTGAATGCCATTTAAAATAAATGCTAAAATACAACATTAACTGTTTGTGAGCAAATATCCTACTACAATATGTGAACTACCTAATATTCTCTTATCGTCCTAAAAAGTGCGAATTAAATTATAACATAATGAGAAACTAGCGGTTTGTAGTAATTCCAAATGTGGCAAATCTTCACCAGTGCGTAAAAATTTTCAGTGACTATGGAAAACAGCAGAATGATTCGAGCCTTGAAGACTTCTCCCAAAGACCAAAAAGGACCCAAAACAAACAAGCATGGCTAAGCGTTTCATCCTGCAAGCAGCTTACTGAATTAGTAAGACAAGTCAATTAATGTAATGCTCTGTTGCTTCGGGATAAAACATGAAAATGGAAAAATGTGGAGCTGTTTACTGTATTAGGATTAAGCAACCAGGAAGGCTCTAAAAAAAAAGCCTCCTCTCTCCAAGTCTTAGACAAGAACTTGACACATGGCTTCTGCTATGGACTGAAATGTGTTTCTCCCAAATTCATCTGTTAAGGGACTATGTCCCAGTGTGACTGTGTTTGTAGGCAGGGTCTATAGGAGTAATTAAGTTCATATAAGGTCTTAAGAGTTGGGCCCTGACTCCATGGGATTAGCATCCTTATGAGAAGGGACACTTGGAGAGCTCACTGTCTTTCTTCACCACGTGAGAACACAGTGAAGTAGAAGTAGGTATGAAGTAGACTCTTGCCAAATTGGTAGCAGCTTGATCTTGGACTTCCAGCCTCCAGAACTGTAAGAAAACACATTTCTCTTACTTAAGTCACTCAGTCTGTGGTGTTGTGTTATGGCAGCCAAAGCAGAGGGATGCAGCTTCCACAGGTGTTCTGTGTAGTAGTCTGGAGAGGAGGCTGTGGTGAAGACCAGCTGGGTGTTCACTAGGTGACTCTCTTCTTCTTCCCAGGCACACAGCTGGACTACATTTCCCAGGGTCCCTTGCAGGTAGGTGGGGCCATAAACTGGATTTCTACTTAAGAGAACCTGGGCCGTTGTATTTTATCCCACTTCCAGGGCTGTCCCTTAACAACTCTAGAATGGCTCTCTGTGCTTGCTCTCATATCTCTCTGCTGATGGGAAGTAGAGGCTCAAATGGAATTTTCCATGGGCCCAGAAATGGCAAAGACTCTCATGTATTTTTAGCCTTGAGTCCATTAACCCTGGCCCATAGATAAAATTCACATGGATAAAAGTCCACAAGTTTGGTTAGAAAAACAGTGTTTCTCTATTTTCATGAAACTCTGCTTGGTTGTTAAAACATTACATCTCTATGTTCACTTAATTTAGCATTTTCTTCTATTATGAAAGTGGACAAATAATGATGAGGGTTGAAGTACTTCCTATAACTTTGTCACCTAGGGAAATCATAGATATTTTATGTCACATCATAGTTGCAGCTTCTTCAAAATATTTTACACTTAACACTGTTTTAAAATTATGATAGTTATTAAGCCTGCTGTTAGATTTTATTATTTAATGCTTTAATAAAGAGGCACATATATTACCACATCAAGTCGAAGAATATTTTGATTACTGAACTTCAGTATAATTTTCTTTAAATCCTACATATTTTATTGTATACATTTGAAAATTATCCTCCTGGAAGAGGGTTGACAGACTTCGCCAGACTGGCCAAAGGATCTAGGACATAAAAAGGTTAAGGATCTCAGTACCACATGGAAGGAACCTGTGACATGAAGGGGAAATAAACATTTGTTGAGTTAACCTACTGAGACTTTGTAGTTTCTTGTTATATTTGTTAATCTTTGCAAATAAAAGGGTCTATATCCTCCAAAACATGGGTCAGCAAAAGTTTTCTGTAATGGGTCAGATGGCAAATATTTTGGACTCTGTAGGCCATTGTAGCATAAATGCTACCATAGACTGTATATGAATGAACAGGCATGGGTAGGTTCCAATAAAACTTTATTTATAGGCCCTGTAATTTGAATTTCTTATCATTTTGATGTGTCATTAATATTATTCTTTAAAATTCTTTTCAACCATTTAAATATGTAAAAACTATTCTTAGTTCACAGGCTATGCAAAAGTAGACATTGAACTAAGTTTGCCACCCCCTGATCTAAGACACTAGTCAGGTGGTACTTCTGCAAGGATTGGGGAGGGTAATTGTGTTAACTGTTCAACTTGCTGGATGACTCAATGTAACACTGTATCCCTTGTTGGACATATCACTCAACAGCCATCTGAAGCAATTCTTCATTGTGTATGCTTTGTAAATCTAAATATCATCCTAATACCATGTATGTCCTTAATGTCAAGATTTGTGGTTCCTCAGCCTGGCTGTGCCTCAGAATAAGATGGAGAGAATTCAAAAACAAAAAATATCAAGGCCTTGGGCTTCACACTGGACCCAGGAAGTCAGAATCTCTGGGTTCTGAGTGTGGGCACTGGCATTCTCCCAAGGCTTCCAAATGATCTCATGTACAGTGAGGGAGGGAATACTGCTAAGTGCAGCGAAGATGGAGATGAGCGTTGCCTGCCTTCCACAGTGGGGGGTTGGAATGAAAACCAAGATTTCTTTCTCCAGGGTCCCGGTCTTCCCTTGGTTTCATTTTTGTTAGGTTGAAAATGGCACATATCATTTTGACTACATAAATATAGGACATCTCCTGTCTTCTAGTACATACAATGTCATCAGAACAGTATTGGTGTCAAATATGATTGAATGGGCCCAGCCTTTTGCTTGGAGATTGAAAACTGGTAGTTTGAAGAATGGTTTTGGTCATTTGGTTCTTTATCATTTTTTCTGACTTTTACCTTTTCGTTTTTGTTTCCTCTCAACCTCTCTGCCTCCGCACCCCCCCTCTTTTTTTAAAAGATTTTATTTATTTATTTGACAGACAGAGATCACAAGTAGGGAGAGAGGCAGGCAGAGAGAGAGGGGGAAGCAGGCTCCCCTCTGAACAGAGAGACAAAGGCAGGGCTCGATCCCAGAACCCTGAGATCATGACCTGAGCTGAAGGCAGAGGCTTAACCCACTGAGCCCCCCAGGTGCCCCTCCTCTTCCTTTCTAACATTTATTTATTGAGAACCTTCTCTGTACTTGACTGATACTTGTCTGGATGCCATGAGATTTGTTTTGGTTTTCCTCTGCATTGCCCTACATTTTAAAAATTATTTTCCAACATCTAAAAATAGGGAGATTTCACCTGATCGCTAGAGAAGATAGACACAATGGACATTTCCACATGGTGACAGTCAGGTATGACTGATTACCAAGGTCCCTTTACATTGGTGGGGTGGGAGGGGAGTCAGGCCCTTCCTGCTGAACTATAATCTCACCAGATCCAGACATCTTGTACACACGCATGTCTCTCATGTAACTGAAAGTTTTCACCCTGTAGATATTTGAGCTGTGATCTCCTACTGGAGCCATTGTTTCAGAAAAATATCCCATAATCTATACCTTTCCTCTCACACCTCTCACTGTTAAATTCTTCCATGAAAACAAAATATTCTGTCTTCATATATACCAGAAGTCTGTAACCTATGGGTCATACATCAAATGTAGCCTGCTGCTTACTCTTGTACATAATTTTGTAAATAAATTATATCAGAATACAGCCCTGTCCATTTGTCTATGTATTGTTTATGCTTTCTTTCAAGTGGTGATGGCAGATTTCAGTAGTTGCCTACAGCTACTGTTTGACCTTCTAGAGAAAAAAGGGTTTGCTAACCCATGATTTAGCTATATGGTGTAAGGCACTTGTATGTCTAGACATCTATTAAAACCAGACTTATTTCATTTTTAGCTTTTCATTCAGAGGTTTCATATTATTGTGGTGTTCACTTACTTCCACATAGCCTGCTCAGCAACCTGGAGGGCCTAGCTTATCTATTAGAATATAGCAAGTTGAGTAACACAGAACAAACATGGAGAGATCCTGCCTTCAAATTAATTTAAGTCACAGTCACTTCTTTTTCAGTCAACTGTCAAAAGAGTCATTAGGAAAAATTTTACTTCACCTTATTATCTAGGAGAACAAAATCATTGCCTGACTTTTCAGCAAATTCTCATTTACTCCCAACCTGTGATGGAGGAAAACACTACTGGTTGGGTATCATTAGACCATTTTAAACAGTACAATTGCAACTAATTTATTTGACACATGTTTAAGATACACTGCTTATGTTAGATCTCCAGTCAGCAGGAAAATAATCCAGTTTACTGGATGAGAGCACAATGCTTGACAGTAGCAAGATACCTATCACAGGTCTTCATCCTTTCCCAGGAAAATCTCGTCCAACCAGAAATTCTTTTTTTTTTTTTTTGAGTTTCCTCTTTTAACTCCGGTTTCTCCCTACCCTTGCTTCACCAAGAAGAACTTGTTAAAATAAGATCCATTCTCTACACAGTGCTTATGTGGCAATACTTCCTAAATCTTCCTCCATCCTGGGAAATGGACTTTCTGAGGAACCTCATGGACTGTGATTCTCATCAAGAGAAAATATAACATGCTATCATCCACCATGTTGGTCCATAGCATGAAAATATTCTGTGAGAAGGGGTAACTGTTGGTTTAATCACACATTTGTGTCTTCAAGTATCTTAGAAGGTGTCTAAGGTTGTTCTCAAGACCTTGATGGGAATCATCCTAACAAGGATAATACGGTCAGCTTTATTAAGATATGTGTTAAGAGCCCTGAAATCAGAAGATCTGATATCTCATCACAGTTCTACCACCAAGAAGTCCTGGTGAACTTGGCAGGGTTGTTTCATTTACCTGGGCTGTGTATTCTCTCCTATTCAACACAGTTACCACCAGATGCTATCTGAGAGCCCATCCCCAGCATTGCTATGACTGTGGATGAGTCCATATGAGAGGAGTGTAGCACTTTGGACAGCACACTACAAAGGGAAGGAGTTCTTAGTCTGCTGCTCAGGAAGCCCTTGGAATTCCTACTGAAATTCCCTTCTGGTTTGCCTTTACAAGTCCCTAAAAAGACATCAGTAAGTTTCAAATGGCAGAAGAGGGGGCAATTTGAGCTTCAGTAAGGATAATACATGCAAAGAATTAAAACATATCAACTATGTTGACGTCCATGAAGTCATAATGATGCCAAAAAATGCACTGGTCACTTTGGAGGATGCTGGCAAAACATCTCAATATTTTGAAACCTGACAAAGAGAATCAACCACTTATCATGCCTTCTTATAAAATCTGTCCCTATAGATAATGATGAGGAAAAATTCCTTTTTAGACAAGTGTTCCAGTTAATAAAGAAGGAATAATAGAATTTAAAATATCAGTATTTATAACTGTTAAGAAATTAATGAATGAGTGGTGATCCTCAATGACTGGTAATCAATCATTGATGATCAATGATGTCACAAAAACCAACCAGACATTATGTGCCTTCTGATGAAAGTAGACATCTTTGCTGAAGAAGTCTTTCCAGAGCAAAAAAAAAAAAAAAAAAAAAAATTACAATGTGAATCTAATCCAGCCTCTTGATCTAATTACTAACTTACAGGAAATTCAAGGGACAAGATCATTTTAAACAATACTATGGAGATGTAGTCCACAAAGTGGAGACTTTGGGAAGATTCTACAGGACAGAGGCAATCCACTGTTTCAATTTTTTTTTTCAGGAAAAAAAAAAAGCAAGACAGAAGGGAAACCTGCAAGACTTAGGAAAGATATCAATCCATTCTTATTTATGGAACTCACAACCATGTTTGGACCCTGACTCAAGCAATTTACTAAAAAATTATAAGACAGTCAGAAGGTCACAGGTAGCACTGATTTGGCATTTGGTGACATTAATGATTCATTGTTAATTGTTTATTAGTTTTGATAATCATATTGTGATTATGTTTTTTAAAATATGCCTTATCTATTATGGTCTGATATAGTTACAGATGAGATGATATGAGTTGCTTCAAAATAATCTGGGGTGGGGGTTGTCAGTGGGTATGGGGCTAAAAAACATGATGGGCTATGTACTAGTACTTGTTCAAGCTAGGTTATGGGTAAAGGAGGTTTTATTATACTATTCTATCTACTTTTGTTTTTGCTTGATGTTTTCTATAATAAAAAGTTAAAAAAGAAAAAACAACTGCTCCAGTATGTAACAAGTCACAACCTCCATATCCTCATGCGTGCTCAGAGACTGTGACCTTAGAGTCAGCAGTTCTCAGAGCAGAGAGAGTAGGGGGAGGGCCTCCAAGATGCACTTTTCCAACAAATGCTTAAATTAGGTTTTGAGTTGTCAGCCCCGAAACCCCTGGACCTTCACAGCCCCCTCCATAAAATCCATGTCTTCCTATTATGAGCAACTCTACACCAACAAATTTGACAATCTGGAAGAAATGGATGCATTCCTAGAGACATATAAACTACCACAACTGAACCAGGAAGAAATAGAAAATCTGAACAGACCCATAACCAGTAAGGAGATTGAAATAATCATAAAAAAATCTCCAAACAGACAAAAGCCCAGGGCCAGATGGCTTCCCAGGGGAATTCTACCAAGACTTTAAAGAAGAATTAATTCCTATCTCCTGAAATGGTTCCAAAAAATAGAAATGGAAGGAAAACTTCCAAACTCATTTTATGAGGCCAGCATCACCTTGATCCCAAAACCAGACAAGGATCCCATCAAAAAAGAGAACTACAGACCAATATCCTTGATGAACACAGATGCAAAAATTCTCACCAAAATAGTAGCCAATAGGATCCAACAGTACATTAAAAGGATTATTCACCACGACCAAGTGGAATTTATTCCAGGGCTGCAAGGTTGGTCCAACATCCGCAAATCAATCAATGTGATACAACACATTAATAAAAGAAAGAACAAGAACCATATGATACTCTCCCTAGATGCTGAAAAAGCATTTGACAAAGTACAGCATCCCTTCCTGATCAAAACTCTTCAAAGTGTAGGGATAGAGGGCACATACCTCAATATCATCAGAGCCATCTATGAAAATCCCAATGCAAATATCATTCTCAATGGAGAAAAACTGAGAGCTTTTCCCCTAAGGTCAGGAACATGTCAGGGATGTCCATTATCACCACTGCTGTTCAACATAGTACTAGAAGTCCTAGCCTCAGCAATCAGACAACAAAAAGAAATTGAAGGCATCCAAATCGGCAAAGAAGAAGTCAAACTATCACTCTCTGCAGATGACGTGATACTTCATGTGGGAAACCCAAAAGACTCCACTCCAAATCTGCTAGCACTTGTACAGGAATTCAGTAGAGTGTCTGGATATAAAATCAACGCACAGAAATCAGTTGCATTTCTATACACCAACAAGAAGACACAAGAAAGAGAAATTAAGGAGTCAATCCCATTTACAATTGCACTGAAAAACCATAAGATACCTAGGAATAAACCTAACCAAAGAGGCAAAGAATCTGTACTCAGAGAACTATAAAGTACTCATGAAAGAAATTGAGGAAGACACGAAGAAATGGAAAAATGTTCCACGCTCATGGATTGGAAGAACAAATATTGTGAAAATGTCTATGCTACCCAAAGCAATCTACACATTTAATCAATCCCTATCAAAATCCCATCCATTTTTTTTCAAAGAAATGGAACAAATAATCCTAAAATTTATATGGAACCAAAAAAGACCTTGAATAGCCAAAGACGTATTGAAAAAAGAAAGCCAAAGTTGGTGGCATCACAATTCTAGACTTCAAGCTCTATTGCAAAGCTGTCATCAAGACAGTATGGGTACTGGCACAAAAACAGACACATAGATCAGAGGAACAGAGTAGAGAGCCCAGAAATAGACCCTCAACTCTATGGTCAACTAATCTTTGACAAAGCAGGAAAGAATGCCCAATGGAAAAGACAGCCTCTTCAACAAATGGTGTTGGGAAAATTGGACAGCCACATGCAGAAAAATGAAATTGGACCATTTCCTTACACCACACACGAAAATAGACTCCAAATGGATGAAGGACCTCCATGTGAGAAAGGAATCCATCAAAATCCTTGAGGAGAACACAGGCAGCAACCTTTTGACCTCAGCTGCAGCAACTTCTTCCTAGGAACATCGCCAAAGGCAAGGGAACCAAGGGCAAAAATGAACTATTGGGAGTTCATCAAGATCAAAAGATTTTGCACAGCAAAGGAAGCAGTTAACAAAACCAAAAGACAACTGACAGAATAGGAGAAGATATTTGCAAACAACATATCAGATAAAGGGCTAGTATCAAAATCTATAAAGAGCTTAGCAAACTCAACACCCAAAGAACAAATAATCCAATCAAGAAATGGGCAGAGGACATGAACAGCCATTTCTGCAAAGAAGACATCCAGATGGCCAACAGACATATGAAAAAGTGCTCCACATCACTCGGCATCAGGGAAATACAAATCAAAACCACAATGAGATACTACCTCACACCAGTCAGAATGACTAAAATTAATAAGTCAGGAAACGACAGATGTTGGCAAGGATGCGGTGAAAGGGGAACCCTCCTACACTGTTGGTGGGAATGCAAGCTGGTGCAGCCACTCTGGAAAACAGTATGGAGGTTCCTCAAGAAGTTGAAAATAGAGCTACCCTACGACCCAGCAATTGCACTACTGGGTATTTACCCTAAAGATACAAACGTAGTGATCCAAAGGGGCACGTGCACCCAAATGTTTATAGCAGCAATGTCTACAATAGCCAAACTATGGAAAGAACCTAGATGTCCATCAACTGACGAATGGGTAAAGAAGAGGTGGTATACATATACAATGGAACACTATGCAGCCATCAAAAGAAATGAAATCTTGCCATTTGCGACGATGTGGGTGGAACTAGAGGGTATTATGCTTAGCGAAATAAAGCAATAGGAGTAAGACAACTATCATTTGATCTCCCTGATATGAGGAAGTGGAGATGCAACATGGGAGGTTTGGGGGGTAGGAAAAGAATAAATGAAACAAGATGGGATCGGGAGGGAGATAAACCATAAGAGACTCTTAATGTCACAAAACAAGCTGAGGGTTCCTCGGGGGAGGGGGGTCGGGAGAGGGTGGTGGGGTTATGGACATTGGGGAGAGGGTATGTGCTATGGTGAATGCTGTGAACTGTGTAAACCTGGCGATTCACAGACCTGTACCCCTGGGGCTAATAATACTTTATATGTTTATAAAAAAAATAAAAAATAAAAAAAAAATCCATGCCTTCCACTTACACACGTCTCAAATATCACTGAAATCTGTTAAATAGCTCAGAAATTATACAACTATCATAATGACCATTGCTTCTTTGATAACTGGAAGGTGGTCTCTGACAGACTTTTTGCTTGACTTTTTTAAATAATATGTTGGATCTGACCCAAACCTATTATGCTTCTTAGATACAACCTTGAATAAATGTGAACATAAAGCTAGATTTCGCTTTATTCAAAGAGAGAATTAATGTTATGCTCAGATTAAAATATTTGACAAAAAGAGTTTTTATTTCCAGTTGTAGAATTTGCCAAGTTTTACATTAGGAAGCCAAACGGAATGATCCTGAAAAATAGAAGATATGTAATCCTACTCTGGGATTTCAAAATCCTCTTTGGTGTTTAGGACATTTTTGAATAAAATGCCTTCACTTCTCCTCTCTTTGAGACTATAGTCAACGTGTAAGCTGAATAATTATCTCATCAAAACCCCACCCCACAAGAGACAATGGTTCCTGGGAGCCTGCAGAAAACACACTCAGGCAGCTATCAGCCAGGGACCAGCAGGCTGCGACGGTATTTTTGAGAAAGTCCGGGTCACGTTGTACACCTTTTCTATGTTACTCTGGGGGCATATTTTATTTTGAAAAAGACTGTCAATAAAAGTCAAGTATTTGGAGAATTTTCGACTCTCCTCGCAACCATTAGAGACATCCTTGTGTGTACCAAAACTCGGTTTAGGAATCACTGACTGAGATCCCGGTTTTAAGCCTTCAGCACTTGGAAGGAGCCAATTTGAGAAAAGAGAAACTGAAAAGATTCTTGGCTGCTTTTTGTGGTGCCAGCAGCCCATGATGGTGTTACAACCCAGCAAGCCGTCAGCTACTCCGCTGCACATTTGAAGCCCTTCCCATGCCTCGAGGCTTTCTTAACTGCTGTGTTAAATGGAGAAAAACAAGCAAGAATAAAAAATCCTGGAGAAACATGAAAAAAAAAAATCCTAAATAGCTTGGAAGCTTTGGGCTTTTTTTTTGTTGTTGTTGTTGTTGTTGTTTTTTTGCTTTTTCACGCTCTACCTCAAAGCACCACAGAACTAGAAAGTTGTTAAACTCCTTCTGAGACACGTATCATTACTGAATCTTTTTTTTTTTTTTTTAAGATTTTATTTATTTGACAGAGAGGCACAGCGAGAGAGGGAACACAAGCAGGGGGAGTAGGAGAGGGAGAACCAGGCTCCCTGCTGAGCCGGGAGCCTGAGGCAGGGCTCCCTTCCAGGACCCTGGGATCATGACTGGAGCTGAAGGCAGAGGTTTAAAGAATGAGCCACCCAGGCATCCCTCATTACTGAATCTTGAGATGCTGCAAATTCTGAGAAACACTGCATATCTGAATAATGTGTATTTGAGAAAAAGAAAACCAAACAGAAACCTGCAAACATTTCACAGGTCACCGGATAGGAGTATATTCTGCACTGCTGTCTTAAAAGTTGGGTGGAAAAGGAGGGAGAAGTCGGTGAAAGGACCAACAGATGCAGCTTGAACAGGCCTCAAAGTGGTCTCTAAGTGGCGGCAAGTGCTGTCAGTGGGTTCTAAAACCAGCAGTGTGTGCTGCCAAGTATTTATACGTCTTAATTATTTTTGCATGCATTTATGATTGTCGTTCTCAACAAGGCAATACCTCACTTACCCTCACGGGCCACGTTTGTGCAATGGTTTTTTTTCTTTTTTTCTTTTTTTAAATATTTTATTTATTTACTTGTCAGAGAGATAGAGTACAGGCAGGCAGAGTGGCAGGCAGAGGCAGAAGGAGAAGCAGGCTCCCTGCGGAGCAAGGAGCCCAATGTGGGACTCGATCCCAGGATGCTGGGATCACGACCCGAGCTGAAGGCAGTCGCTTAACTGACTGAGCCACCCAGGCACCCCTGTGCAATGGTTTCTTGGTGGCTACAGGGATTGTGGGCGGCTGCTAATACGAGGTGAGCAGGGAGAGACCGTATATGCCTAAAGTGCATGAGATGTTTCTGCTCAAGGCAGAATTATTGTCTCAAAGCATTATTCATGTCACAGTGAACATTAGTAGAAGTGAAAAATCTGTTTTAAATGATCTGGGCCCAGAAGTGAACTCAGACACACACAAAAAATTTTTGCATGCTTTCAAAAACCTGAGGCATAATTGGCATTCCATAAAATTCACCCTTTGAAAGATTTTTAAAAATTTATTTATTTATTTTGAGAGAGAGAGAGAGAGAGAGAGAGAGCACAAACAGGGGGAGTGGCAGAGGGAGAGAGAGAAGCAGGTCTCACTGAGCAAGAAGCCCAACACGGGGTTCAATCCCAGGACCTGGGGATCATGACCTGAGCTGAAGGCAAGATGCTTAACGGACTGAGCCACGCAGTCACCTTCTAAAGCAGTGAACAAGTCAATGGTTTTAAGTATATTCCAAAGGTTGTATACCTAGATGACAGTTTACACTAGTAGTGAACAGAGCATAATATTTACAGATGATGAATCACTATGTTGTACACCTGAAACTAATGTAACATTGTGTTTCCACTATACTAAAAAAAAAAAGAATAGAAAAGAAAAGAGAAAGGTGGTGCATTGCCACTAACTAATTCCAGACAATTTTCATCAGTCCCAAACAACAAACTAGCCGCCATTCTCTCCTCCCCCCTTCCCTCCAGCCCCTGGAAGCCGACCCACCTCTTTTCTTTCTCTAGAGATTTATCCATTCTGGACATTTCATAGAGATAGAATCATAGGATACGTGACCTTTGGTGTCTGGTTTCTTTGACTCAGCCCCATGTTTTCCAAGTTCACCCATGTTGGAGCATGTATCAGCACTGCATTCCTTTTTAGGGTTCAGTGACATTCAGTGACATGTATGGATGAGCCACATTTTGTTTTATCCATTCATCAAGTGATGGACATCTGTGTGGTCATGATTTTGATACACACTAAAATTACTCGGGAGTATGACTGACATGTACATGGGGAAAGATTATCCTGGTTTGTTCTGAACTTGGTCAAGAATTAGTCACCATTCCAGAAAAATCATATTAGTGATAGGAACATGGATTATGGATTTGAGTCAGCAATAAACCCATTTGTTTCAGTTTTTATTTATAGATGTTGCATTCTTGGCTTTATGTCAGTACACCATATCTGTTACTTCATCTGTATTTTAAAATATTTGTGCACACACACTTTTGCTTAGTCTATAATTTAAAATATGATACGTCAACCATATCTGAAAAAATTTTACTTCTTAAATCCAAATTTAGTCATTAGAAGTGTGTTCAAATCTTTATGTATTTCATTACGTCTTCTAACATTATGTGCTAGAGCACTTACAGATTAAAATAAATATTAGTTTATTATAAGTCAATTTTCTTGCAGATCTCTTTTATATCATACTTGTGAATTACATTAATTTTTTGGAATTACATGTATAGGGAATTCATATTATCCATGAATTTCATTTCAGGAGGCTTAGATGACGTCCTAAGGGGGCATTGGATCTTGCAGGGTTGATAAACATTGTATTAGGGCAGGATTGTAAAGAGATTATTTTGTAGGGTGATGTCCTTCTGACATAGGAGCCACATTTCTTTGATGGTATTTGCAAGCATGCAGCTTTGTTCAGCACTTTGGAATATTTGGGACATTTTGTTGTTGGACTCTGGGTAAATGTACCACAATGAAAAATAAATTAACAATGGATGTGGCACCTCTGGGTTCGCACTGACTATTCCTATTTAACAATTTTCTCCCAAACCAAAACTTCCTCCCAGAGCAAAGAAGTATCTGATGGTCTTTTATTTAGACATTTCTGGAAAGAGCACAGAGATCATAAGTGGCATAAGTTAAAATGGGAAGATGAAATAGAGTTGAGAGATTCTGTCCAGATGAATTTTCATGTATTGACTATCCCACTACTCGAGTGTGTTATTGCTTCTAAAACTGGTAGATAATGAGAGGATAACACTCATCTGCCAAACCATTGTAAATGGTAGTGGAGACATCCCTGGCTAAAATACTGGTGACTTGCTCAGTTTTACATCTTCAAACCAACTCCTACCTTCAAACATTTTGGTTTCGGTGGCTTTGTTTTTGGTCTGCTTCCCTGTGATTAAACTTCTGATCTGTTCATCCTTGCAGTTGAGGTTATATCTGACTGAAATTCTGGCCCAGCTCCCTAACAAAGGGCTGCTGGTTTCTTAGAAAATTCCTCTGATTCCAAGTCCTTTCCATCATTACTTCATCGTTGCTGTAACCCACTGGTTAACAGTGGAGTGGACTTGCTTCCTAATTGACTTTGAAGAAACTGATGCCTCTGATGCTGGAAAGGAGGACCTGTTTTCGCTGGTGAGCAATACTTCGGGGACAGTTAAGGGACAATTGTACATCCAAACCAAGCCATCTGGATACAGGCAGTGTCAGTTGCTCTCAAGAACTTGAGAATTTCTTGCATCGTTAGAATCTGATATTACCAAAGATCTCTAAATCTCTAACCCTAACCCTAGCAGACTTAGATCATCATAAATTCTGAGAAGTACGAGATTGTTCAGGCACGAATCCTCCTACAGAACTCCCAAGAGTTCTCATCTGTTTGAACACCCTTCACAACAAGAGAATCACTACCTACTGTGAAAAACCTATCGGGTAAATTGTTCTTGTTTTAACTGAAATATATTTAGTTATAGATCCATGCGCTCTGGGGCACCTGGGTGGCTCAACAGGTTAAACATCTGACTTTGGCTAAGGTTGTGATCTCAGAGTCCTGGGATTAAGCCCCGCTCAGCGGGGAGTCTGATTGTCCTTCTCCCTCTGCCCTTCCCCAACTCATGCACACACTCTCTCTCTCAAATAAATAAATAAAATCTTTTAAAATTATAAATTCCGTGCACTCTTTAGAAACTAATTTTATCCTTTTCTAAATGACAGAACTTTCAATATTTAAGTACACCTTTCATTCTTCATCTACTTATTCTTTCTCACAAATCTAAAGAGCATGTCCTTTGACTGTTCCTCACCATCAAAACTGCTTTCCTCTACCTACCTATTTGCTTGAACTTGATTTAACCATCCTACTTTCTCAATGACAACTTTGACTGTGGACCATCTGCAAGACCGGCCAGCATGCTATGTCAATACACTCCTCCGTGTGGTTAATCATAAAACAAGGCACAAGACACAGCCCGGACAGAACTCACTTTTCTGCTACCAGAAGTATTTCTCCAGGATACAATCATTCCATGAATTAGAAACATTTGAATATGGCTATTCATTGTGATTATGAGCCCACATGAACTTTTCCTATCACCCAGCCTTTTCCGTGATAGACTAGGGGCAAGCAAACTTCATAAAGGGCCCAGTAGTAAATATTTTAGGTTTTCTGAGCCATAAGATCTCTGCAGCACCAACTGTTCAACTGTTGTTGTAGCTCAGGTGTAGCTGTAGCCAATACGTAAATGTGGCTATGTTACAATAAAACTTTATTTACAAAAAGAGACAGCAGGACAGATTTACTGTGAGGGCCATAGTTTGCCAATTCTTGGCCAAAAACTCATACCTTGTTAAAATCTGGACATACTGTGGTCATCAATGTCTTGAAATCTTTCAGACTGGTTAAAGAACACAGGTCAATAAAAAAGGTGTCTGACATGACTTTTTTTTTTCCTGGTGAATCAGGTTGGCTCCTGGTGATCACTGCTTGCCTAACTATTCACAGAAATCACTTAAATCATCTACTGCAGAATCCTGCCCTGGGCTGGCCTCAGGGTCACTGGTCTTTACTTTTAAGAACTCACTTCTTCTTTTTAACAATTGTAGCTATACTTAACCCATATGGGTGCCTCTCCCAGATACCTCAAAATTCCCTGTCACTAGTGAGGTCATTTTTTGATAGTTCAGAAATTTGAAAGTTTTGTGATTCTCTCCCAGAGACGGTGATAGGCTGGAGCTGGCTCTCACTGGCTGTGGGAGTCAATGGTGCATGGTAGCTTGAAATCAGCCAGGGTGGGAGTATTTACACTAAAGAAATCAATAAATAGTACAAAGCAGAGTTATCCCCCTCCCATGATCATGGCACACAAGGCACTTGAACAACTGGGGAGAGCTAGATGCTCTGTTACAAATCTCTTGAATTTATTTCTTTCTGAACAATATTCCATTCTGATGTTTTAGGCACTAGATAATTTTATTAACACAGAAAAAAGAAAAGAGAAATAAAACAGTTGCTTGAGAGAAAACCCTAAATTTTCTATCATCTATACATTCCTGGTTTTAGGCAGATTTGTTCTACTTGCTTTGAACATAGCTACAAGACGCTTTTTAGGATGACCTTACTATTTCTGGAAGTCAATTTTAGTCCTTAATTCATTTAGCCTTTGTAATGATATTCTTCGAGATCTCTGTCATTCTTATACAGACTTTCCTGATTATGTGACTTTCCTAGATCTTTCACTTATGTCCTTAAATTTCCACACTGGCATTTTAGGCTACCATTTTATCCTTTTGGGATGATTTGGTGTTGTCTGCACAGAAGGTCATTTGTGAGGACCTCTTTAAGAAGTGTTAATGATTCCCTAAATGAGGACTGGAGATTAGGGTTTTTTTGGTGTATTTTCTAGAATGCCATACTTGTTTTACCATTTGGTGAAAGAAATACTAGGATTAGAGATGAATTAAAATGTTCTCATTAACAATTCAATTAAACTTTGTTCATTGACAATGAGGTAGGTCAAATCAGAAGCGACAGAAAGCTTTCTCATTATGACTTACTTTTAAGAGATGCAGCCCAGGCTTACTCTTGGCTCATCAAGATGACCTTGGATAGCTAAGTATATGAAATGGAATCTATGGATGCAGTTGAGACCTGAATGTAAGCTCTCAGCTTCTCCATAAAAGGAAAAGAAGAATTCACTGATCTGTGCCTAGTTTGTGACAGGAAAGTGTTCCATTTACGTTTACTAAATAGTATAAAGAACCTCCTTACTGGTCCCTTCAGTTCCACTTGTGTGCCTATCTGAACTTCTTCCTCTCTTGGAATAGAGTGGTCACCTTAACATTGCCTTAGGTGGGTCTGTCCATAAGAAGGCCCTGAGACAGGGATTTTTTTTTTTTTAATTTTTTTTTTTTAAAGATTTTATTTATTTATTTGACAGACAGAGATCACAAGTAGGCAGAGAGGCAGGCAGAGAGAGAGAGGAAGGGAAGCAGGCTCCCTGCCGAGCAGAGAGCCCGATGCGGGACTCGATCCCAGGACCCTGAGATCATGACCTGAGCCGAAGGCAGCGGCTTAACCCACTGAGCCACCCAGGCGCCCCTGAGACAGGGATTTTAATGCAAGTAGTTTATTTGGGAGATGAATATAGGAAGCACTGATAAGGAAACAAGGACATGAGACAGAAATGAAGGGAACTCCAAAAATGTATGTTTATGAGCAGGTTTTGGGCAGCTGGGCCTCAATCTCATTCGGCACAACTCAGAGACTGAATAGAACTGTGCTGTCCCATAAGATAGCCATTAGCAACATGTGGCTGTCTATTAAGTTAATAAAATTAAATAAAAATAAAAATTATTTCCTGTGTCACAGGTGACACATTTCAAGTGCTCAACAGCCACAGGTAGCTACCATAATGGACAGCTCAGATAAAGAACATTTTCACAGTACAGAAAGTTCTACTTGATGGTCATGATGTAGAACAACCCTCAGAGTTGTCCCACCTGAGAATGAGGAAGCTGGGAAATTTGTACATCAAGTTTCATCTGCCAGTGGTTGATGGTTGCTCTCCTAATTCCCTGAGACATCTGGTCTGCCCTGCACATGTATAGGACCAAGGACAGGATCCAGACGGAAACCAATAGTGTCTGGTGTAAGTATAAATTAGATTGTGTTACTCTGGCTAAAAACCTTTTTTCGTCTCTTCCTGCCACAGTTTAGACAAAATTCGAACTTTTAGTGTAGCCCCATGATCTGACTCCAAGTTTACTTCTCCAAACTCATGCCACTTTGCTCTAACTACTCTGATTTGACAACATACAGAAAGAGACTTTGTTTCAGGCTTGCAGACACATAGAAATTCTCCTTGGCTGAGGCCTTGGCATATACTAATTCAGCCACCAGCAACACCCATGCTGCTCACCCTCACTCCCTGTTTGGGTCTCTGCATGGCTGTTTCCTGCTACCCTCTAGTTCTTAGTTCCACCTCCTTCAAGAGACACTTCCTGCTTATCCTCCCCAAGCTCCTGTTTCCCTTCCATTATTTACTTTTGTGGCTCCTTTTGCATGTCTTTTATCATGATTTATGGTTACTTGTTCACTGTTTTTTGTCTATTTCCCCTAGAACAATGTAAACTCTGGAGTTATCTCAGTATCTAGTACTGTGCCTGACACGTAGTAACTACAGACCAATATCCTTGATGAACACAGATGCAAAAATTCTCACCAAAATAGTAGCCAATAGGATCCAACAGTACATTAAAAGGATTATTCACCACGACCAAGTGGAATTTATTCCAGGGCTGCAAGGTTGGTCCAACATCCGCAAATCAATCAATGTGATACAACACATTAATAAAAGAAAGAACAAGAACCATATGATACTCTCCCTAGATGCTGAAAAAGCATTTGACAAAGTACAGCATCCCTTCCTGATCAAAACTCTTCAAAGTGTAGGGATAGAGGGCACATACCTCAATATCATCAGAGCCATCTATGAAAATCCCAATGCAAATATCATTCTCAATGGAGAAAAACTGAGAGCTTTTCCCCTAAGGTCAGGAACATGTCAGGGATGTCCATTATCACCACTGCTGTTCAACATAGTACTAGAAGTCCTAGCCTCAGCAATCAGACAACAAAAAGAAATTGAAGGCATCCAAATCGGCAAAGAAGAAGTCAAACTATCACTCTCTGCAGATGACGTGATACTTCATGTGGGAAACCCAAAAGACTCCACTCCAAATCTGCTAGCACTTGTACAGGAATTCAGTAGAGTGTCTGGATATAAAATCAACGCACAGAAATCAGTTGCATTTCTATACACCAACAAGAAGACACAAGAAAGAGAAATTAAGGAGTCAATCCCATTTACAATTGCACTGAAAAACCATAAGATACCTAGGAATAAACCTAACCAAAGAGGCAAAGAATCTGTACTCAGAGAACTATAAAGTACTCATGAAAGAAATTGAGGAAGACACGAAGAAATGGAAAAATGTTCCACGCTCATGGATTGGAAGAACAAATATTGTGAAAATGTCTATGCTACCCAAAGCAATCTACACATTTAATCAATCCCTATCAAAATCCCATCCATTTTTTTTCAAAGAAATGGAACAAATAATCCTAAAATTTATATGGAACCAAAAAAGACCTTGAATAGCCAAAGACGTATTGAAAAAAGAAAGCCAAAGTTGGTGGCATCACAATTCTAGACTTCAAGCTCTATTGCAAAGCTGTCATCAAGACAGTATGGGTACTGGCACAAAAACAGACACATAGATCAGAGGAACAGAGTAGAGAGCCCAGAAATAGACCCTCAACTCTATGGTCAACTAATCTTTGACAAAGCAGGAAAGAATGCCCAATGGAAAAGACAGCCTCTTCAACAAATGGTGTTGGGAAAATTGGACAGCCACATGCAGAAAAATGAAATTGGACCATTTCCTTACACCACACACGAAAATAGACTCCAAATGGATGAAGGACCTCCATGTGAGAAAGGAATCCATCAAAATCCTTGAGGAGAACACAGGCAGCAACCTTTTGACCTCAGCTGCAGCAACTTCTTCCTAGGAACATCGCCAAAGGCAAGGGAACCAAGGGCAAAAATGAACTATTGGGAGTTCATCAAGATCAAAAGATTTTGCACAGCAAAGGAAGCAGTTAACAAAACCAAAAGACAACTGACAGAATAGGAGAAGATATTTGCAAACAACATATCAGATAAAGGGCTAGTATCAAAATCTATAAAGAGCTTAGCAAACTCAACACCCAAAGAACAAATAATCCAATCAAGAAATGGGCAGAGGACATGAACAGCCATTTCTGCAAAGAAGACATCCAGATGGCCAACAGACATATGAAAAAGTGCTCCACATCACTCGGCATCAGGGAAATACAAATCAAAACCACAATGAGATACTACCTCACACCAGTCAGAATGACTAAAATTAATAAGTCAGGAAACGACAGATGTTGGCAAGGATGCGGTGAAAGGGGAACCCTCCTACACTGTTGGTGGGAATGCAAGCTGGTGCAGCCACTCTGGAAAACAGTATGGAGGTTCCTCAAGAAGTTGAAAATAGAGCTACCCTACGACCCAGCAATTGCACTACTGGGTATTTACCCTAAAGATACAAACGTAGTGATCCAAAGGGGCACGTGCACCCAAATGTTTATAGCAGCAATGTCTACAATAGCCAAACTATGGAAAGAACCTAGATGTCCATCAACTGACGAATGGGTAAAGAAGAGGTGGTATACATATACAATGGAACACTATGCAGCCATCAAAAGAAATGAAATCTTGCCATTTGCGACGATGTGGGTGGAACTAGAGGGTATTATGCTTAGCGAAATAAAGCAATAGGAGTAAGACAACTATCATTTGATCTCCCTGATATGAGGAAGTGGAGATGCAACATGGGAGGTTTGGGGGGTAGGAAAAGAATAAATGAAACAAGATGGGATCGGGAGGGAGATAAACCATAAGAGACTCTTAATGTCACAAAACAAGCTGAGGGTTCCTCGGGGGAGGGGGGTCGGGAGAGGGTGGTGGGGTTATGGACATTGGGGAGAGGGTATGTGCTATGGTGAATGCTGTGAACTGTGTAAACCTGGCGATTCACAGACCTGTACCCCTGGGGCTAATAATACTTTATATGTTTATAAAAAAAATAAAAAATAAAAAAAAAATCCATGCCTTCCACTTACACACGTCTCAAATATCACTGAAATCTGTTAAATAGCTCAGAAATTATACAACTATCATAATGACCATTGCTTCTTTGATAACTGGAAGGTGGTCTCTGACAGACTTTTTGCTTGACTTTTTTAAATAATATGTTGGATCTGACCCAAACCTATTATGCTTCTTAGATACAACCTTGAATAAATGTGAACATAAAGCTAGATTTCGCTTTATTCAAAGAGAGAATTAATGTTATGCTCAGATTAAAATATTTGACAAAAAGAGTTTTTATTTCCAGTTGTAGAATTTGCCAAGTTTTACATTAGGAAGCCAAACGGAATGATCCTGAAAAATAGAAGATATGTAATCCTACTCTGGGATTTCAAAATCCTCTTTGGTGTTTAGGACATTTTTGAATAAAATGCCTTCACTTCTCCTCTCTTTGAGACTATAGTCAACGTGTAAGCTGAATAATTATCTCATCAAAACCCCACCCCACAAGAGACAATGGTTCCTGGGAGCCTGCAGAAAACACACTCAGGCAGCTATCAGCCAGGGACCAGCAGGCTGCGACGGTATTTTTGAGAAAGTCCGGGTCACGTTGTACACCTTTTCTATGTTACTCTGGGGGCATATTTTATTTTGAAAAAGACTGTCAATAAAAGTCAAGTATTTGGAGAATTTTCGACTCTCCTCGCAACCATTAGAGACATCCTTGTGTGTACCAAAACTCGGTTTAGGAATCACTGACTGAGATCCCGGTTTTAAGCCTTCAGCACTTGGAAGGAGCCAATTTGAGAAAAGAGAAACTGAAAAGATTCTTGGCTGCTTTTTGTGGTGCCAGCAGCCCATGATGGTGTTACAACCCAGCAAGCCGTCAGCTACTCCGCTGCACATTTGAAGCCCTTCCCATGCCTCGAGGCTTTCTTAACTGCTGTGTTAAATGGAGAAAAACAAGCAAGAATAAAAAATCCTGGAGAAACATGAAAAAAAAAAATCCTAAATAGCTTGGAAGCTTTGGGCTTTTTTTTTGTTGTTGTTGTTGTTGTTGTTTTTTTGCTTTTTCACGCTCTACCTCAAAGCACCACAGAACTAGAAAGTTGTTAAACTCCTTCTGAGACACGTATCATTACTGAATCTTTTTTTTTTTTTTTTAAGATTTTATTTATTTGACAGAGAGGCACAGCGAGAGAGGGAACACAAGCAGGGGGAGTAGGAGAGGGAGAACCAGGCTCCCTGCTGAGCCGGGAGCCTGAGGCAGGGCTCCCTTCCAGGACCCTGGGATCATGACTGGAGCTGAAGGCAGAGGTTTAAAGAATGAGCCACCCAGGCATCCCTCATTACTGAATCTTGAGATGCTGCAAATTCTGAGAAACACTGCATATCTGAATAATGTGTATTTGAGAAAAAGAAAACCAAACAGAAACCTGCAAACATTTCACAGGTCACCGGATAGGAGTATATTCTGCACTGCTGTCTTAAAAGTTGGGTGGAAAAGGAGGGAGAAGTCGGTGAAAGGACCAACAGATGCAGCTTGAACAGGCCTCAAAGTGGTCTCTAAGTGGCGGCAAGTGCTGTCAGTGGGTTCTAAAACCAGCAGTGTGTGCTGCCAAGTATTTATACGTCTTAATTATTTTTGCATGCATTTATGATTGTCGTTCTCAACAAGGCAATACCTCACTTACCCTCACGGGCCACGTTTGTGCAATGGTTTTTTTTCTTTTTTTCTTTTTTTAAATATTTTATTTATTTACTTGTCAGAGAGATAGAGTACAGGCAGGCAGAGTGGCAGGCAGAGGCAGAAGGAGAAGCAGGCTCCCTGCGGAGCAAGGAGCCCAATGTGGGACTCGATCCCAGGATGCTGGGATCACGACCCGAGCTGAAGGCAGTCGCTTAACTGACTGAGCCACCCAGGCACCCCTGTGCAATGGTTTCTTGGTGGCTACAGGGATTGTGGGCGGCTGCTAATACGAGGTGAGCAGGGAGAGACCGTATATGCCTAAAGTGCATGAGATGTTTCTGCTCAAGGCAGAATTATTGTCTCAAAGCATTATTCATGTCACAGTGAACATTAGTAGAAGTGAAAAATCTGTTTTAAATGATCTGGGCCCAGAAGTGAACTCAGACACACACAAAAAATTTTTGCATGCTTTCAAAAACCTGAGGCATAATTGGCATTCCATAAAATTCACCCTTTGAAAGATTTTTAAAAATTTATTTATTTATTTTGAGAGAGAGAGAGAGAGAGAGAGAGAGCACAAACAGGGGGAGTGGCAGAGGGAGAGAGAGAAGCAGGTCTCACTGAGCAAGAAGCCCAACACGGGGTTCAATCCCAGGACCTGGGGATCATGACCTGAGCTGAAGGCAAGATGCTTAACGGACTGAGCCACGCAGTCACCTTCTAAAGCAGTGAACAAGTCAATGGTTTTAAGTATATTCCAAAGGTTGTATACCTAGATGACAGTTTACACTAGTAGTGAACAGAGCATAATATTTACAGATGATGAATCACTATGTTGTACACCTGAAACTAATGTAACATTGTGTTTCCACTATACTAAAAAAAAAAAGAATAGAAAAGAAAAGAGAAAGGTGGTGCATTGCCACTAACTAATTCCAGACAATTTTCATCAGTCCCAAACAACAAACTAGCCGCCATTCTCTCCTCCCCCCTTCCCTCCAGCCCCTGGAAGCCGACCCACCTCTTTTCTTTCTCTAGAGATTTATCCATTCTGGACATTTCATAGAGATAGAATCATAGGATACGTGACCTTTGGTGTCTGGTTTCTTTGACTCAGCCCCATGTTTTCCAAGTTCACCCATGTTGGAGCATGTATCAGCACTGCATTCCTTTTTAGGGTTCAGTGACATTCAGTGACATGTATGGATGAGCCACATTTTGTTTTATCCATTCATCAAGTGATGGACATCTGTGTGGTCATGATTTTGATACACACTAAAATTACTCGGGAGTATGACTGACATGTACATGGGGAAAGATTATCCTGGTTTGTTCTGAACTTGGTCAAGAATTAGTCACCATTCCAGAAAAATCATATTAGTGATAGGAACATGGATTATGGATTTGAGTCAGCAATAAACCCATTTGTTTCAGTTTTTATTTATAGATGTTGCATTCTTGGCTTTATGTCAGTACACCATATCTGTTACTTCATCTGTATTTTAAAATATTTGTGCACACACACTTTTGCTTAGTCTATAATTTAAAATATGATACGTCAACCATATCTGAAAAAATTTTACTTCTTAAATCCAAATTTAGTCATTAGAAGTGTGTTCAAATCTTTATGTATTTCATTACGTCTTCTAACATTATGTGCTAGAGCACTTACAGATTAAAATAAATATTAGTTTATTATAAGTCAATTTTCTTGCAGATCTCTTTTATATCATACTTGTGAATTACATTAATTTTTTGGAATTACATGTATAGGGAATTCATATTATCCATGAATTTCATTTCAGGAGGCTTAGATGACGTCCTAAGGGGGCATTGGATCTTGCAGGGTTGATAAACATTGTATTAGGGCAGGATTGTAAAGAGATTATTTTGTAGGGTGATGTCCTTCTGACATAGGAGCCACATTTCTTTGATGGTATTTGCAAGCATGCAGCTTTGTTCAGCACTTTGGAATATTTGGGACATTTTGTTGTTGGACTCTGGGTAAATGTACCACAATGAAAAATAAATTAACAATGGATGTGGCACCTCTGGGTTCGCACTGACTATTCCTATTTAACAATTTTCTCCCAAACCAAAACTTCCTCCCAGAGCAAAGAAGTATCTGATGGTCTTTTATTTAGACATTTCTGGAAAGAGCACAGAGATCATAAGTGGCATAAGTTAAAATGGGAAGATGAAATAGAGTTGAGAGATTCTGTCCAGATGAATTTTCATGTATTGACTATCCCACTACTCGAGTGTGTTATTGCTTCTAAAACTGGTAGATAATGAGAGGATAACACTCATCTGCCAAACCATTGTAAATGGTAGTGGAGACATCCCTGGCTAAAATACTGGTGACTTGCTCAGTTTTACATCTTCAAACCAACTCCTACCTTCAAACATTTTGGTTTCGGTGGCTTTGTTTTTGGTCTGCTTCCCTGTGATTAAACTTCTGATCTGTTCATCCTTGCAGTTGAGGTTATATCTGACTGAAATTCTGGCCCAGCTCCCTAACAAAGGGCTGCTGGTTTCTTAGAAAATTCCTCTGATTCCAAGTCCTTTCCATCATTACTTCATCGTTGCTGTAACCCACTGGTTAACAGTGGAGTGGACTTGCTTCCTAATTGACTTTGAAGAAACTGATGCCTCTGATGCTGGAAAGGAGGACCTGTTTTCGCTGGTGAGCAATACTTCGGGGACAGTTAAGGGACAATTGTACATCCAAACCAAGCCATCTGGATATAGGCAGTGTCAGTTGCTCTCAAGAACTTGAGAATTTCTTGCATCGTTAGAATCTGATATTACCAAAGATCTCTAAATCTCTAACCCTAACCCTAGCAGACTTAGATCATCATAAATTCTGAGAAGTACGAGATTGTTCAGGCACGAATCCTCCTACAGAACTCCCAAGAGTTCTCATCTGTTTGAACACCCTTCACAACAAGAGAATCACTACCTACTGTGAAAAACCTATCGGGTAAATTGTTCTTGTTTTAACTGAAATATATTTAGTTATAGATCCATGCACTCTGGGGCACCTGGGTGGCTCAACAGGTTAAACATCTGACTTTGGCTAAGGTTGTGATCTCAGAGTCCTGGGATTAAGCCCCGCTCAGCGGGGAGTCTGATTGTCCTTCTCCCTCTGCCCTTCCCCAACTCATGCACACACTCTCTCTCTCAAATAAATAAATAAAATCTTTTAAAATTATAAATTCCGTGCACTCTTTAGAAACTAATTTTATCCTTTTCTAAATGACAGAACTTTCAATATTTAAGTACACCTTTCATTCTTCATCTACTTATTCTTTCTCACAAATCTAAAGAGCATGTCCTTTGACTGTTCCTCACCATCAAAACTGCTTTCCTCTACCTACCTATTTGCTTGAACTTGATTTAACCATCCTACTTTCTCAATGACAACTTTGACTGTGGACCATCTGCAAGACCGGCCAGCATGCTATGTCAATACACTCCTCCGTGTGGTTAATCATAAAACAAGGCACAAGACACAGCCCGGACAGAACTCACTTTTCTGCTACCAGAAGTATTTCTCCAGGATACAATCATTCCATGAATTAGAAACATTTGAATATGGCTATTCATTGTGATTATGAGCCCACATGAACTTTTCCTATCACCCAGCCTTTTCCGTGATAGACTAGGGGCAAGCAAACTTCATAAAGGGCCCAGTAGTAAATATTTTAGGTTTTCTGAGCCATAAGATCTCTGCAGCACCAACTGTTCAACTGTTGTTGTAGCTCAGGTGTAGCTGTAGCCAATACGTAAATGTGGCTATGTTACAATAAAACTTTATTTACAAAAAGAGACAGCAGGACAGATTTACTGTGAGGGCCATAGTTTGCCAATTCTTGGCCAAAAACTCATACCTTGTTAAAATCTGGACATACTGTGGTCATCAATGTCTTGAAATCTTTCAGACTGGTTAAAGAACACAGGTCAATAAAAAAGGTGTCTGACATGACTTTTTTTTTTCCTGGTGAATCAGGTTGGCTCCTGGTGATCACTGCTTGCCTAACTATTCACAGAAATCACTTAAATCATCTACTGCAGAATCCTGCCCTGGGCTGGCCTCAGGGTCACTGGTCTTTACTTTTAAGAACTCACTTCTTCTTTTTAACAATTGTAGCTATACTTAACCCATATGGGTGCCTCTCCCAGATACCTCAAAATTCCCTGTCACTAGTGAGGTCATTTTTTGATAGTTCAGAAATTTGAAAGTTTTGTGATTCTCTCCCAGAGACGGTGATAGGCTGGAGCTGGCTCTCACTGGCTGTGGGAGTCAATGGTGCATGGTAGCTTGAAATCAGCCAGGGTGGGAGTATTTACACTAAAGAAATCAATAAATAGTACAAAGCAGAGTTATCCCCCTCCCATGATCATGGCACACAAGGCACTTGAACAACTGGGGAGAGCTAGATGCTCTGTTACAAATCTCTTGAATTTATTTCTTTCTGAACAATATTCCATTCTGATGTTTTAGGCACTAGATAATTTTATTAACACAGAAAAAAGAAAAGAGAAATAAAACAGTTGCTTGAGAGAAAACCCTAAATTTTCTATCATCTATACATTCCTGGTTTTAGGCAGATTTGTTCTACTTGCTTTGAACATAGCTACAAGACGCTTTTTAGGATGACCTTACTATTTCTGGAAGTCAATTTTAGTCCTTAATTCATTTAGCCTTTGTAATGATATTCTTCGAGATCTCTGTCATTCTTATACAGACTTTCCTGATTATGTGACTTTCCTAGATCTTTCACTTATGTCCTTAAATTTCCACACTGGCATTTTAGGCTACCATTTTATCCTTTTGGGATGATTTGGTGTTGTCTGCACAGAAGGTCATTTGTGAGGACCTCTTTAAGAAGTGTTAATGATTCCCTAAATGAGGACTGGAGATTAGGGTTTTTTTGGTGTATTTTCTAGAATGCCATACTTGTTTTACCATTTGGTGAAAGAAATACTAGGATTAGAGATGAATTAAAATGTTCTCATTAACAATTCAATTAAACTTTGTTCATTGACAATGAGGTAGGTCAAATCAGAAGCGACAGAAAGCTTTCTCATTATGACTTACTTTTAAGAGATGCAGCCCAGGCTTACTCTTGGCTCATCAAGATGACCTTGGATAGCTAAGTATATGAAATGGAATCTATGGATGCAGTTGAGACCTGAATGTAAGCTCTCAGCTTCTCCATAAAAGGAAAAGAAGAATTCACTGATCTGTGCCTAGTTTGTGACAGGAAAGTGTTCCATTTACGTTTACTAAATAGTATAAAGAACCTCCTTACTGGTCCCTTCAGTTCCACTTGTGTGCCTATCTGAACTTCTTCCTCTCTTGGAATAGAGTGGTCACCTTAACATTGCCTTAGGTGGGTCTGTCCATAAGAAGGCCCTGAGACAGGGATTTTTTTTTTTTTAATTTTTTTTTTTTAAAGATTTTATTTATTTATTTGACAGACAGAGATCACAAGTAGGCAGAGAGGCAGGCAGAGAGAGAGAGGAAGGGAAGCAGGCTCCCTGCCGAGCAGAGAGCCCGATGCGGGACTCGATCCCAGGACCCTGAGATCATGACCTGAGCCGAAGGCAGCGGCTTAACCCACTGAGCCACCCAGGCGCCCCTGAGACAGGGATTTTAATGCAAGTAGTTTATTTGGGAGATGAATATAGGAAGCACTGATAAGGAAACAAGGACATGAGACAGAAATGAAGGGAACTCCAAAAATGTATGTTTATGAGCAGGTTTTGGGCAGCTGGGCCTCAATCTCATTCGGCACAACTCAGAGACTGAATAGAACTGTGCTGTCCCATAAGATAGCCATTAGCAACATGTGGCTGTCTATTAAGTTAATAAAATTAAATAAAAATAAAAATTATTTCCTGTGTCACAGGTGACACATTTCAAGTGCTCAACAGCCACAGGTAGCTACCATAATGGACAGCTCAGATAAAGAACATTTTCACAGTACAGAAAGTTCTACTTGATGGTCATGATGTAGAACAACCCTCAGAGTTGTCCCACCTGAGAATGAGGAAGCTGGGAAATTTGTACATCAAGTTTCATCTGCCAGTGGTTGATGGTTGCTCTCCTAATTCCCTGAGACATCTGGTCTGCCCTGCACATGTATAGGACCAAGGACAGGATCCAGACGGAAACCAATAGTGTCTGGTGTAAGTATAAATTAGATTGTGTTACTCTGGCTAAAAACCTTTTTTCGTCTCTTCCTGCCACAGTTTAGACAAAATTCGAACTTTTAGTGTAGCCCCATGATCTGACTCCAAGTTTACTTCTCCAAACTCATGCCACTTTGCTCTAACTACTCTGATTTGACAACATACAGAAAGAGACTTTGTTTCAGGCTTGCAGACACATAGAAATTCTCCTTGGCTGAGGCCTTGGCATATACTAATTCAGCCACCAGCAACACCCATGCTGCTCACCCTCACTCCCTGTTTGGGTCTCTGCATGGCTGTTTCCTGCTACCCTCTAGTTCTTAGTTCCACCTCCTTCAAGAGACACTTCCTGCTTATCCTCCCCAAGCTCCTGTTTCCCTTCCATTATTTACTTTTGTGGCTCCTTTTGCATGTCTTTTATCATGATTTATGGTTACTTGTTCACTGTTTTTTGTCTATTTCCCCTAGAACAATGTAAACTCTGGAGTTATCTCAGTATCTAGTACTGTGCCTGACACGTAGTAACTACTCAGCAGGTTCTTGGTAATTGAGTGAATGAGTGAATGAATGAATGAAAGCAGTCTCTGTCAGCAGGTTCTTGGTAATTGAGTGAATGAGTGAATGAATGAATGAAAGCAGTCTCTGTCACTGTGCTAGTTGTAAGAGCGGACAATGAAAAGTCAGACCTCTGCCATAACAAGGGCTCACATAGGAATCCGGTAGGACAATAGTCTGAGTGACAAGAGACCAGATGTGGGGAAAAAGTAACCAGGTAATGACACTGTGTAGTTGCTGAAAATTGTCTTACATGGCAGAAAATTGTCTTACACGGCAGATGGTTCAGGTCATTAGCAATTCAAGATCTGGATAAACAGTCTGGACACCAGCAAGGTGCCTTCTCCAACATGCAATTACTTGCTTGTGCCAATGCCAACGCTTGAATGTAAGTTATATTGACACTTTCCAGTGGCTTAAAAACATTAGCAGTGGTAATGGCAAAAGGCAAATCCCACAAAGTTGAGCAAGATCAGTCTAGTCCTTGAGCTTTCTAGCAAGAGAACATGAAATCATATTTTGGCTGTTAGTTACCCACGTTTCTTTTTTTGTTTGCCTTGGGTGGGGCAAGCATTGACATGGAGCGTCTAGGTGACACAGAATCATGGGAATCTTGAGAAGAGCACAACCACCACAGCTTACCTGCTGCTTTCCATTTATAACACATTTCCCATTTCTCTATTTCCCTCATCCTCCCATAACCTTTAAATTTGGTGCACGATCTCCATTTCATAGACATGAAAACTCAGAGAGTACAGGCTTTTCTAGATTATAAGTAGAGAACGAGGACTTGAATCTTTGGGGAGGGGGTTGGGGGCTGTACTAGCTCACAATCTTAGGGCTCTTTTCAATGGATATATTCCTTTATCAGCCTGAAATGTGAAAGAGAGAAGAAGAAATGTTTCAGGGGGTGGGAGGGATGGGGAGGTGGTGTGTGTGTGTGTGTGTGTGTGTGTGTGTGTGAAATGGCAGGTGGGGGAGGGATGAGAAACCTTGAGAGCTTCTAGATCTGGAGGAGGACCTAGCTCAGGGGACAAAAAAGTCATGAATCTGCATATGTGGGAAGGTATCTGTGGAACATGAAAGCAGGGAGAAAAGGCCATTCCAATCGGGCAGCCAGTTTGTAACATTCTTTAAACTAAATGTACAAGCTTCTCATATCTATTAGCACCAACTGGTGGGTTCGGCTGACTTCATACTGTCTCTTCCCAGTCCCTAAATTTTGCTCCCACACCAGCTTGTGACCCCCAGGTTGGAATCTACAGAAGTTTAATCAATTAACTTCACTCTAGCCAGGGGCTGACCCCTTTTTGTAACCGTGGCATGTCCCCAGTCGAGGACAGTTGAGGTGGGTTGATGCCCCCAGAGTTCTCAGTGGAAAAGTAAGACAGTCTGCAGGTTAAGTGAAATGAACGTCAAACAAGCTCTAACTCCATTGGTTTTTCTACCAGCAGAGGATGTACACAAAGACGCAAATCTATGAGAATAATGCAATGTTAGGCCAGACTTGTATTTCACTGGACGGTTTCATTCAAACTGGCATTTCATGGGTAGAACAGAGTTGTTAGCCCTTTTCTTTTAATGCAAATTCAATGGGTTATCAATATCTAACATTTCGAGATATCATACAAGCCTCTAGTTTCTGGATTTTCCCAAAATAACAACAACAACAACAACAACCACAACAACAAATAAAACAGAAGAACTGGGCCACCCTGGCTCCCTAAGCCTGCAGGATAACAGTATTCTGGAACCAATGCTGGCTGCTGGAAAGGGCAGGAGAGAGAGGGAAAAGCAGGCTACTCACTGGGAGCCTGATATGGGACTCGATCCCGGGATTGTGGAATCATGACCTCAGCGGAAGCAGACGCGAGCTGAAGACAGATGCTTAACAGACTGAGACACTCAGGCTCCTGACAACCACTGTCTTGAGGCAAGTCTGGCCTCAGAGTTCCCTCAGCACGTGCGTGTGAGTGTACTCTTGGGTTACAGCTTCTCCGAACAGGTGGGAGTTAGGGCTGCCTGTATGCCACCTGATCTATAAATCAGTCTGTTATGGCTGGGGTCCCAGCTTTCATGTTTGATAATCAGTAATTATTATTTTTTTAAATAATAGAACTAGCCACCAAGACAAGAAAATGAGAGCTTAACACGTGGTGAAACGTGAAGCAAACTAAATAATGAATAGATAAATAAATGAGAACCCTTTGCAGACCAATGATGTGAGAACATGTCACAACATCTCCTGATATGCCCCTAAGACCTTTTTAAGGAAAAAAAAAAGCCCTCTTATTCTACCTAAAAGTTTTAAATCTTTAACAGGAGATGTGTGTGTGTGTGTGTGTGTGTGTGTGTGCATGCACATACACCTGCATATGCAATTAATGATTTTCTCTTTAATTTTCTTTGAAGTGTGAACATAATTCTATTTTATCACTTTGTATGATGCCCGTGGGCACTAAGCCTTCTGATTCTACCACTGTTGTCCCTAGTCCAGAGCCCTCACTTTTCTTAATATATCCTATTTTCTTATATTTATACACTTGATGGAGGTGGCTTGAGCCCTAGAATTTACTAGACACTAAATCTTTTATTTGGAAAGCAGACAGCTCATGAAAAGGGAAATGGTATACTTCTTTGTCAGGTAAACCTTAATAGATTCTGAAATGGAAGTGTGAAGCTTAATTAAAAGAAAAACTAGTATTATGATTTGTCATTTAACCTTCCAGGAGGGAGTACATATCCTACGTAGCTGAGGAATGCATGGATCTCCTCTTATAAACAATTTTTATACCCTTCATAACTTACATCAGTGACAATGGCAGGTTGGTATAATATACTGCACTATAGAAAACCACTGTATTGCTTTGTGAAAGTTACTCTGGATGTGATCAGAAAATGATGTTGAATTTTTGTGTTGGTGAAAACATTCTTCATCATTTGATAATGGAAAAAAGCCTTGTAGTAAAACTTCTCAGCATGCTTGCCAAATCCATTAATAGATAAATCTAATCACACACATACAAAAGTCAACAAATAAGCTTTACCTAACTCAAAAACCTGTCTTACGAAATGAGCCACATATTCCTTTTTACCAAGAGACGGGTTCTTGATGAAACCCTTTCCATTGGCTCTAAGTATGTTAGAACAGTGTCACACCTAATGTACAAGCTTAAAATCATTATTAGTCATACCACACCGAGCTCTTTATTTCCAGCAATAACATGATAAAAGTTTTTAAACAACAGATGTAGGCACGGAGTAGCTACTGAGTCCCTTAACTGAGATGGGTCCAATTTAAATACAACTTGATGGTTCACACATTTGTATAAGGGCCTTGATGAATCCAAATTGAATTTGATGACATTTACAAATATTTGCACTGTTTTATTGGATGGTTGCCTGATTCTGAGGTGGTCTTTTTCTCCCTTTTCTTCTCTTCTAGGTCTTTCCAAGGGAGGTTATTGCATGAAGTGAACACTAGGAAATAAATTGGCAGACCTGGGCCTCTAGACTAACTCTTTCATTGACTTACAGGCTCTGGTTACAGAATGGGAGAAGCTGTGAGCTCCAGGTATCATAAATTACGAGAAGCGCCTGTATGCGTGAGGCCATAGAAAAGAGAATATTCTTTTTTTTCCCCTTGGATTTTCATTCAGGACCGATGCTTTTAAAACGGTATTCCAGGAAATATTCATCTCCTTGAAAAGGCCACATGATCAGGGAATTTGGGGGCAATAATAATGCTAGTACAATTTGTAATGGCAAACATCTCATTTTAGTTATTCTTACTGAAGAATGTTAGGAGATTTTATATAAAAATCCAGATTTCTGGTTCATTGAAAAACTGAAGATGTGACAAGGCCGTGAATATATCCTCACACAGAAATTAAGCAGTGACGTACTGTCCATTAGTTAAGTAACTACCTTACATGTCTAGATTCTGGAAACTCTTGACTTGGCAACGCATGTTTTAGTCTTTCTTGGAGATGTAAATCACGTTTGGTGTATTAAAGGCTCTGAAAATTTCCCCAGTAAATATTTCTGTTTTATTTTATTTAAAAATGTTTCCCCAATGTATTTGATTATGGACGTTTTTTTCCTCCCCATATTGGGAAGTGCCGTTCCAGATAATTTTTTGCATTCAGGATTTCAGGTTTTACTCTGAAGTTTACAGGCGAAAGTCATTTGCTAATATATTATTTGGTACATGAATGTGGACCATAAATTCACGGGATTCTGATGTTGTTGTATGGATTTTATGGTATCTTCTGGCAATATTTGTGAAGGTATTTGGAAAACCTAGATTTTGCAATTAGGAGTCTATTTCCATTTCTGTGTGCTTTTTATAGGCATTCAATATTCAGAGTCAATCTATCCAATTAGAGTATTTACATATTCAATCACACTTCAAGCTATATCGGTAGACATGAAGGAACCTCTGGATTTCACCCTAGGTTTACCTTTAAAAATCCCCACTAGGGGACCACTTGTGCTGGCAATGTAATAAGAGGTCCTAACCACATGTATTCTAGAGAGAAGGCTTTGGAGAAAAAACCAGATATACTTGCCATATGCTAGGTTAAGTAACAGGAATGTTTGGTACTATTATGCTATCCCAGGTAGATAATAAATAGATATTTCCTTTCTATAATCATCATATGAGTAAGTTTTAAAAAGAGAAGATGGAGAAAAATGTCTTTTTTGAGAAGTGAGCCCCATATGTCTCATCCAAGTGACCAGTAGAGGAACCCAATCAGGGAATTTGACATTTCATCTTGTGGGCTACGTACAGAGCAGTTATAGCAATGAATTTCTGATTTTCAAAATACTGGGATTAGAAATATTGGCTGTGATGGCAGCAAAGTCCTCAGGGAAAAAATTCTGGCTGACTACAAGTCTCTAAGCAGGGTGTTCTCTGGATTTGGCTAAGGCTGACTCAGGACAAATAAATGGCAAATAAAGAGGACAAGTAGGTTTAGAAAGAAGTTATTTACCACTTTAATAGGGCTGTCCAGCATTTGGTCACATAGATCATTCTGAAATTTAATTGCTTTAATGGTCTTCCTGTCTCACCAGAAGAGATCTGAATCTTCTTGGAAAAAGCAAATCAAACATAGAAAGAGGTGCCATGATAAGACTTGTTGCTACAGCACTATGTACTTAATGATGCCAGACTTTGGATTTAATCGGAGGACATTTCTGCAGTCTAGGACAGCTATACAAAGCCTTAAGACATCGTATTTACAGAACTTATTAATACAGGGATCCATATTCTACCATAATTTTGCCAGAGTCTTAATAGCATGGTGGTGTAGCTCCCTCAAGAATCCTCATTGTCTTATCTGTGGAAAAGCTAGTAGTTCTAAAAATACTTTCCTGGAAGAGGTTAGAATGGTTATTATATATCAATTGAATATAAAGTATGGTTATGTAAGCCAAGCTTGCATGCTAATATTGCACAGGGTAGAAAGCAATAAAACAGGACAATGTGCTTCCTTGGGCCATCTGGTAGAAACAGAAGGAAGCTCTCGATTCAGTATTGTTATGATGCCTCAGATTCCAGGAGTCCACCTGTAGCTGGCCTTCCACTGTGAGTACCATGCTGAAATTTCAAAAGGGCACACGTCTTCTTCCTTGCCAATAAAAAAAGAAATTGCGACAAAACAAAACAAAATATCCAAACTCAAAGAGGTACACCAGCCGTCTCAAACTGTGGTATTGTTCATTTCTTGAAGAGAATATATAATATTTCAAAATATTATATATATACATATATTTAAAATGGTACAAAGGAACTATAGATCCAAATTAGAAGATAGTTGATCGTTCTTCGTAATCCCAAAAATTTTCATTGAGAAAACCCTTTTTTTTAAACCCACTTCCCATGGTGTTGCCAAAAGCGTGGGGTCTTCTCACTATAGAATACTTCGTGACACACAGTAAAAGCACTGTGATTATCTGGTAACCAGTCAAAGTGCAAATAAGAAATCCATTTGGCTTGTAATGTGTAAGATGTTTTAAATTCTTAAAATGTGTTTTCCGCAGAGGTGGTTTTCCTTTGCTTCTATAACAAATGCTTCCATTAGGTTCTTGGGTGAATCTGAAACCAAAGAAAGAAAGAAATTTCAGGGAGAAAAGAACGAGATGAAGGCATAAAGAAAGGTGAATAGGCAGAAAATGAGGACATCTTGAATTTATAGTACGTTGCTTCTTTCAAGTGCTCTGAAGCCAAAAATGTTAGTCTAGAGCTGTAGTTCTCAAATGGTGATCAAAAAGCACACTGACAGGCCATCATATTTTTATCAATTCATTACACTTATTTTGCCACAGCTGAGGAGATAGACTCTGGGAGCAATGAATAACCATGACTGGCTTCACAGGCATGTGACCTACCCAATGTTGCACAGAGCCCTGTGCTGAACAGGCCCCCATACTTCATTTAATGACCTGCTACTGCAGTCTTAAAATTACTACTGATTTTTGAACAAGAAGCCTGTGTTGTCATTTTTGCCTTGGGCCCTTCAGATTATGTAGTTAGTCCCATGTCTGTTTGATGAGAATTTGAACTAAGTAAGTCATTCAATGGCCTTGTCAAGTTGGCCTGCTGTATCATGTAGAGGGGTGGCATGAAGTAAAGTCACTGCCAAGGTTAGAACACATTTTCTTAGGACCACAGGAGACTCTTGTAGGATGAGGAACTCTTCCTCTCAATGACACGGCACTCAAGGGCAACTGAGAGCAAACTGTTACAACTTAGGGTGCCATTTAATATATTTGAATACGGTCCCAAAGACTTTAATGTTCAAAAAAATGCACGCACAGAGAGTCACTGGTGTGGGGCAGAAATGATGATTCTAAGAGAGTTGAAGTTTCTACTTTAGAGTTTTAGGACATAGGTATTTTTCTTCATCATCTCTAAGTTTTTCTTATTTTTTTTTCTTTCTTTCTTTCTTTTTTTTTTTTTTTTTTCATCATCTCTAAGTTCTTTATAGTCTTAGGAATTGAGTGTTCTGAGTCCAGGGGTGGAGTCCATGAAAAGCTTTCAGGGTTGGGTGGGAACAGTAATAAAAGTCGGCTTTCAAAATTGGTTACACCAGGGGCAGCACGTATCAGAAATCTTCACACATTTAAATTTTTATCCTCTCCATATGACTAACAGATTCTTCCAAACTTTGGTTTCTCATATTCCAGTAGTATTTATCACCTCCTGTTGCCACTGTCATCTTCATCAAAGAGAGAGGGAAAGTGACATTTGCAAAACTGAAATGGAATTGCCTTTCTTTTGTCTGTATCAAATTGCCATTCCGCCCCCCACCCCTCCAACCTTAGGTCCTATCCTCCATGGAAGAACAGGAGATTGGTCATATCCACCATTCCATCCCCAAAACTTTACTACACTAACTTTAGATAGAAGAGGCTTAAATATATTTATTGGTTAAATAAATGAATGATTCATTCTAACCCAGGGGCAATTTTGACAACATAAATTGATTTATTTTTGCCTCCTGCAATTTCCCAATCCACCCACCCTGCATACCCCACTCCTGCCCCACCTTCCTACCCTTCTCTCTTAAAGATAGTTCATGCAAAATGGTCTGGACATCGGGATTGTATAGGCTTTCATAACACTTCAGACCCGGTGGAATTTTGAGTGATAAAGCTGGGATCTATCCAAGCTGGTACATTACCCTTCTGTAGTATAAAAAGAACTGGCTGATGAGAATGGATGGAGATATGCAAAGTCAGAGTCGCCATTAGGAGGATGGGTCCAGGAGGGTGTGGACAAATGACTATAGTGTATTTGTGTAAATCATCAATTTGACAAGATACCCATTGTGGTTAGGTGTGCAGTCTGAGGTCTGCTAACTCACCCTTTTAGGGAAAGGGAACTTGACTCTACATTGTGGAAATCTAACTGCTGATTATCTCATTAGTCTGAAAGACACTAACATACTGAGTTGAAGGAAATCCAAAGTTGCTTGATATGTTCCCAGATATTATACCAGATTATGCTCTATTATTTTAATCTGCTGAATTTTCCTTCCAAGCGCCTTTAGTTTTCTCCTCATTTTATTCCCTTCCTCATTATGATCCCAAACGACGAATGTTCACTTTTTACATGTGAATTATTACAGCATTGTCAAACAACTTATTTTCTCCAGGGAAAAGTCTAGCTTTCTAAATTAAGGCATCATTCCTGAACATACAGAGTATACATTTATTCCTGAAAGCATTGGATACAGTGTCCCCAACTTTCTTCTTTTAAAATACACATTATACCATATTACACCTTATTATTTTGTATATATTAAATAAAATACTTATTATAGGGAATTAGCTCAACTAATTTTTGGAGATTGGCAAATTCAGAATCTACAGAGCCAATTTTCTAATAGTGTCACCACCTTTCAAACTTACGTTTTGGATATATAAGTTTAAAAGAAAGAAATAAACCAATAGCTTTCTAAGACCATAAGAAAAGATCTTTTGTCAGTATCTGAATTGGTGTGTCTTGCCACAGACTACCAACAAAGCATTTTTAATGAAACAATTGAAACAACGGTTAAGTGGGAATAGGGTTAAAATTTAGCCTTGAGGCTTCACCCAGATGGACCAGACTTCTCCCCAGGAGGGTTTCTGTCACCAGCTTTACTGTACCCCCTGCTGGATTTTGGAAAGCTTCTCAGGAGTGACTATTTTTTCTCTGTAAAATGACATTCAGGAAGCTTCCTCTTTCCCTAAGATTTATTCTCTCCAGTCTCCTGAAAGGGAAGCCTACGCCAGCTTCTACTTATCTTTTCTCCTTCCCTCTATAGGTTGTAATATCACCTAAATCTAATTATCCCAAGGTTTTCCTTCAGATTGTGTTCCATTACCCTGGCTAGTTCCCATTCTGCAATATTTGGTCCTTTAAATGAAACAAAGATTTTCTACTCTCCATCCTCCTTAAAAATGAGCATGATGAATCTCTGAATTAGATCACACTTTGAAATATCTTTTGTTTATCTACATTTCACAGACTGCTGAGAATTTTGAGTTGGAATGATTATTTAGGAAATAACTCATAATAGCAAGCTTTTGAAAAAAAAAACCTATATAAGGAAAAATGATATTCAGGACTCTATCTTGCAAATCTCTTCATATTGGAGTTATTTTTAAAAATTAACAGTATGAAGGTAACTCTCTATTGCCATTAATAAGCTGGCCATGTTTCTTCTGTTTTTTTTTGTTTTTTGTTTTTTTGCTTTTATGTTTTTTTCCCCCTAAGAGCGCTCTCTTTGAATCAGTCTTGTACATAAGAACCAAAGAGTTGATTTTATTTTTCTTCTTACTTTAAGAACTTGATTTTTTTTTATCCTAAAGTTTACCTCTTAGATAAGAACAGAACAATGAAAACCTGTGACTCATAATTAAAGTACATCTGAATATCGAACTGTTTTAAATGTTAAACTGACAGAGGCAATATTTGAAGTACGTAGGCATATTTCTACTCTGACTGGGAAAAACACACAGGGCATACTAGAAAAATTAATATAAAACCTATTTCGGAGCACATGATTTAAGGACTGGTGTTGGCATGCCATTTATACAGAAGGGAAACCTCCTGTATGTATTAGCTGGACTTAATTGTGCCCTTGTGTTTAAAAGTGTGTATTTCACTGTGAATTTCTTTGTAAGGAAGTGGAGGAGATAACTAAGTCAGTAGTAGTGTCTGGGTCCTCTCAAGGTATAAAAAGGTATAGCTTTTCCTGGTGTTTCCTTTATTCCTTCTCTAAAGACGGTGTGGACGTTTATTAGTTGAGTGGTATGTTGATCACATGACTATAGAGAAATCTCTTGTTTTGATGCACACATTAGAACAGGTACATCCTCTGCTTTCAAACCAACTGCATGGGCGATTTACTTCTCTTATACACTCAGCTGTCTTGTTTGCATTCATCCCATCCAGGACAGCAGCAAACACAGTACACTCCAGCCTCTACTACTGTGAACAGACCTGCACTGTACTTCTGGGAAAACAGAAAATGTCTTGGAGGTATTTACAATATGTTTTAAAATACACTCTACAGAGGCCAAATCAAAGAAAATTGCAGTCATAAAAAGCAGCATTAACATTTCTGGGTTTTGTTTATTTATATTCTGTCTTCCAAAGAGTCCCCTAGTTGGTACCCTTGGAATTTCACATACTTAAATCCTGAAATAATATGACTTGTGTTTTGTTCTTTACTAAGTTTCAGGTCTGGAGGAACCATGAGAGCAGGGCTTATGTTCAATAAAGGGAGATCAGTTATCATTTGAAAGAGGAAATAGAGATTTGGCAGAAAACATAGTAACCAGCTTGAAATAATGGTGATTGAATTTCAGTTGTACCGGTCATGATCAGAGTAGCTGAAAACCAGCTTGTGAGAGCATCTTCAGATGGTTTGGTAGAATTAGTTTTAGGAAAAATGTAACCTGAAAAGGGAAACCTGAAATCCATGCTTCATCAGTTAATGAAGATGGTTTCTGGAGGTAAATGTCATGAACTGGGTTCATTTTGAATAATCTCTCCTGAGGGTGTTTCTTTGAACTGAAATACGATAATCCATGCTGAGTATCTCAGGTGCACGAAAACGCATGTTAACAAGTAGGATGTTCAGGAACCTCTCCTGGCCATGAGCCAAGGAGGTATAACCATTTACTGCTTATTGTGGCCAATACTGGCAACTAAATTTGATATGCAAAGAGTCTCTATTTATTTTTATACATAAAACAGGTTTTATAAGGTATGATGTTTTCTGCATCACAAGGCTGCAACTATCAGTTTTATTTCGTGAAAAGATAACGCCGAGAAGGAAGATCAACTTACGACTCATTATACGGGGGTGGGAATCAGGGATGTCCTTTTAAATTTGAGTCACCCTTTTTGGAAGGCTCAGATTCAATATGTTGTAATTTCTAAGTAGTTGTGCTTGCTTTCAACAATACCCAATGCATTAAAATACATACATACGTAATAGGGCTCATGGTCACATGATATAGATACGTGTAATAGACATGTGTTAAAATATTAACATTGTTCTGTAGTACCTATGAATAAATGCTGTCTTAAATGCTCCAAGCAACCCCTTCTCCCCCTTTAGTACTTCCACACAGTCCTATGATCTAATATCTACAGGGTCAATGGCTGGCCTGGCAGCGGCTCTCTAATCTGCCATCGCAACACCAATTCTGATGAGTTGGTTGGCCTCTCTATGCAGGTTGTTACGTATTTTGAAGTTAACTCCTTATTTTACCACAGAAACCAAGGAATGAAAATTCACATCACAAAAACCTTTCACTTCTTTAAAAAAATCATCAAATAAATCTTTGAAAGACCTATAGAACATGGCTGTTCTTAAATGCAGTCCTTCTCAGCAAACCATCTGGACGAGTTAGGCAAGACCTTTATTTTATAATCTCTTTTGAGCACCACAGTTGTTGGCTGCATTATTTGAATAATTACTGTCTCTATTCCCTTTGGCTACGACAACCCAGCCTTATTTATGAGCCAGTCACAGAAACACTGAAGTGCTCAGTATGGAAAAGTCAAGTTCAATCTCCAACTTCTTGTTGATGGATGGACAGCGATATGAATGTTTAAGAATGTTTTCTGTCAGGGAAAGGCTTTCTTATCTCCTGTTCAAAGCTTCTCTGGGGGCAGTTTGTAGAACGAAAAGGCAAACAATACAGTGGGTAACACGCATGAGACATTTGAAAGAAATCCACTTACTCTTGTGGTCTTAATTTTATTGCCTGTAGCGCACATCCATCCAGAATTATCAGGTAATGTCTTACACTCTTCTCCTTCTAGGCAAGGCTCCATCTCACACCACCATTTGCCAATCACTATGGAAGCTGCATGGAAACAGGAAACAAGTGTGTTTGCATTCATCCAAACAACTCGGGCACAGGGGCTGTGACCTTCTGGAAGTGTCAATTCTCTTTCAAGCACGCGAGTTTCTCTTTAAGCTTCTATGACTGGCTAAGCATTCTCTCCGAAGAAGAGTAATATTTTTGTGTATCAGTCTCACATCGCAAATATAATTTTATGCTGACTGGTTTGATCAAGCAACATTTTGTCAAAAATCTCCTCAGACAATGAAAGACGAAAACATATGGTTGGGGAGACATACTTTTTGGAGGAACTTCTATGTTAGTTTTTACAAGCCAAGGACCTGTACTATTTCTTTTCAGGGACAGGGACAAAAGTGTTAACTCTCTTCAGAATGACAGAACTATTCCCTCGGAAAGGCCAGTTTATCCACCCAGCATTAGGGTTAATCCCCCAGCCTAATGCCTTTGAGAAAAAAACCAAAATGACTGAAAGCATGAAAGAAAACCTGCAAAATAAAAACTAAGAGTAAAAATTAATAAAAGTACTCGTTTACAATCAAAGGTATATTTGAGGTGAGCTGGGTTCCCTTTTGATGTTTCATATGATGTGGCTGGAACTTTGGAAAGTTAAGCCTCTGATAAAAAAGCCCCACTTTTCAGGGTAATATCACATATGACCACAATAGGAAGCTAGCAATGAATTTAGTGGATCTATTTATAGCACAGACTTGTGTTTTGATCATAAGATTTTATAGGATAGTGACTGGAAGCACTCCGCACAAATCAAGAAGGTCCACATCTTCCCTAATGCCTTAATGAGTGAAGAATTATTGCTGCCATCCCAAATTCTCAAATGTCCACCAGTGTCTCTTTCTGGCACTTTCTGATTGGCTTGTTTTCACACTGGACTGGAACCCTAGTTCTGCAGATATTCACCCCTCAGCCCCTTACCCTCCAAAGAGGAGGCCCCGCCGTGATGCTTCCTCTCATAATGACAAAGAGGTCAGATGACATCTGTTAACAGCACAGAGGATTCATATTTAAATGGAATGAAGTAACATACCCCCTCCCCAAAGTGAAGCAGGAGCACCCGTTGAAATTCTCCCCCCATCCGGTTTTAGGCATGCTGTGGAAGGACTATATTGCTAACTTACAAGCAGAACGGTTTAACCATACGGCCATGCCTGCATTCAAGTTTTCCTCTTTCTACATTACCCTTACTTTGGACTTGCCCTCCTTTGGAATCCAGCCTACAGATTGCAAAATTTTGATGTTATATGCAAAATCACGTCTACTCTGTTATCCAGTCAATTTGAGGAATTTTCCAAGGGTAATTTGCCTCTGTTTGATTCATACCTTATGTGTGGACCAGACTGAACAACATAAAATGCATCTCTATTAGAATATAGCACGCAAGTATAGAAAATAAAATCTTGTAAATAGTCTATCCGTATGCAAGACAATGTGGTATTTCAGTAAAACACAGAGTAGCAACAGAAGATACAGATCCTCCGCAGGATAGAGAATGATTATGAGTTTTTCTTTTCTTTTCTCTTCTCTTCTTTTCTTTCTTAAGATTTATTTATTTATTTGGGGGGGTAGGGAGAAAGAGAGAGTACCAGCATGCATGTGCAAGTTGGGGAGGGGCAGAGGGAGAGAATCTCAAGCAGACTCCTGCTGAGCACGGAGCCTAACGTGGGGCTTGATCTCACAACCCATGAGACCATGACCTGAGCGGAAACCAAGAGTCAGACACTTAACTGACTGAGCCACCCAGGAGCCCCAGGAGCGCTTTTCTTTTCAATAGCAGGGCTCTGTATGAGGGTGTAGAATAGGGTCACATTCCAGTCATAGGTAAGAGACCATATTTATAGGTGGGTTAATAGGAGACAATAGTAAATAAGAGACGCATGTATTTTGGCGGCAAGAAAAACACTTGTACTGTTGAAAGGGGACAAAAATAAATTGCCAGGCTTCTGGTGACATAAGATCAATGGCAGGGTTTGGCAGTGTTTATCAAGAGACCACAGTCTGAAGCTTCCTTTAGGCCAGCACTCAGTCAGCAACAGGCTGGTGACATTTGCCACACTTGTCCCCTGAAATCCCACCTAATATCTCATGATCGCTGCCTTGAATCGACACCAAGAATGGAAACCGTCTGGTCTGAGCTCTGAGAGGAAACCACCTTTCCTGACAGACTCCCATTTAGCAGTTGTGACTTTTTTTTCCCCCACAGAAGCACACAAATAACGAACAAGCTGCCAGTAAGGTCAGCTTCAGCATCTTTACTTCCTTCTAAAGGACATCGTTCCCTCTTCTCTACGCTGCTCTCTGCCCTCTAAGAGCTGGCTTACTTTGTTGCAAGCTAACAAAGGAGTTTCTCTTTCTTTTAAGCATTAATATCTTCTCAATGACAATGTAGACAATAGGAAAAAGAAGGCATCTCAAAACCCACAGATCACCTTTAATTCCAGGGAGTAAAGGTCCACTGGCTCACAGGGAAAAAGGAAAGGCTTTCTAAGAATAAAAAACATCCCCAGACCTGCCTATAATCTCTAAAAATTCATATTATACTTGCTTCTCCTAAATAGGGTTTGATGCTTGGACATTATTACCCTCTGGTTTATTAGAATTGAGTTCATTCTTCCAGTGTTGCTTTTCTAAAGATGCTATTAGACTGACTTTGCTTCTGATTTATGCATTACATGGTCATTTTAACATACATCACTTCATGTCTTAGGTCAAACTACAGTCTTTTTTCATAACTTTTTTCCCCCATATACTCATATTTCCTGCAATAACTTCAAAGAAAATTCAGGGAGGATTTATAGATTACTCCCTCTTCCATACTGGAAGCTACCTAAAACCTTCAGATTATTGGAAGAGGAATGATTTAAAGAGATTTAACAGTGAACTAACATAAATGTTACCTGTTTTTATAATTTTTCTCATAAGAAAAATATAAACACAAATAATTCTAAATATCTTGCATTATAATGGTCAGTGCATAATAAAAATAACAACTGAGGTTCCTGATGGTTTCTTCTGTGTTTCTCTGTTAGGTACCTTAAATGTTATTATCTAATCTTCATAGCAATCCTAAAGGTGGGTATTATTTTGAACCATGGATGAAAAACCTGAAGTCCAGAGGGGCTAAATACGTTTGCCAAGCTTATACACGTAAGAAGTATAGGAATTAAGACTAAAATTCAGGTCTGGGTACACCTGGGTGGCTCAATGGGTTAAAGCCTCTGCCTTCAGCTCAGATCATGATCTCGGGGTCCTGGGATAGAGCCCCACATCGGGCTCTCTGCTGAGCGGGGAGCCTGCTTCCCCCTCTCTCTCTGCCTGCCTCTCTGCCTACTTGTGATCTCTGTCTGTCAAATAAATCATAAAATTAAAAAAAATAAAATGCAGGCCTGCTTACTGATAAAATCCATGATTTGCATCATAAATGTGCAAACTCATTCTAGTTTTGTGTTCAGGATTCACAGAACTCTTTAAAAGCATTTACTGACTGCTGAGTGAATGAATGAATTCTCTCTGGTGTATGATTACTGAAAATAAATTTCATATAAACACAAAACACTTGAGGCAAACACAAAACATTTAATTTCTTATAAAATTAATGTAAAAAATATTTTGGGTAAGAGCCAGTTTATATCATATTTGTTTCTTCCTAGACGGAGCTACATATTGCTTGATTCTACTACTTATCGTGTTTTAGTAGTAAGTCCCAGCAGTGAACAATTTTTGAAGCCACAAGAAATTTGTGACATAGATGCCTAATTTCTATGAGGACTCTTTATCCCCTAGAAGAACTGAGTTAATTAAATATCAGCTGCAAAAACCAACTCTCTCTTATCTGTGGTGATTATAAAAGAGACTCCCTTTTAGCCCTGGGGTTCTAGAATTCGCTCTATGAATGTGCCATATTCAGGAAAATATCCGGTCTTCCACTTTTTCAAGAATGTTCATCTTTCCTTAAGAGATTCTTAAGATCACTAAAGCTACTTTAATCATAAGTTTTGATTTCTCCCTTGTACCATGTCCTGTTGCTACAGACCCAAAGAGAGACTTGTCAAAAGAGAATCAACCCATCAGTGATAAATCTTAAATAGACCAGAAATCCTTTTGTTATTGTTGTTGTTGTTACTCACTTTGAGGCCTTTTTCCACGTAAAGAGAACAAGGTACTGGTAAGCAATGGGCTTAATAAGTACAGCAAATACACATTAATTTGTTGAAGAAGTGCCATTCCTGTTTATCATTTCAATAGACAATATTTGGGTCTCAATTCAGTAAATGGTCTTTGAGCACTTTCTGTAGTCCAAGGAGTACCTGATTTAGTGAGATGGATCAAATAATGACCATGACATAGTCTCTGTCCTGAGAGCTTACAGTTTAGCTCAGGGTTTCTCAGTATGGGCAAAACTGGCATTTTGGCATGAATTACTATAAGGGGGTATAAATGAGCAAAGTGCTCCCTTGGCAGTAAGTACGTTATTGTGCTGGAAGTGTAGGCTCACCCTGGGGAGTGGGAAGAGAAAAATCTTAATAAGATTGTGGAAGTTTTTGAAAGCATGAAGCTCAGGCTGGGTTTTTGTTTTGTTTTGTTTTCCTCAAAGGAATGGTGAGTCACTGAATATTCTAGATTCTGTGTGCAAAGGGAAGAGACGATTAACGGGATGGTTGGGAAAGATGGATTTGGCCATGATGTACAAGATACAAGAAGAAAGAAACAAACAGCCGAAATGCTACGTAAGCATGGCTGCATTCACACAGGAGGGCTAGGTCTGGATTTTGGTCGCCTACTCCAGAATTGTGAAGAAGGGCAGAGCTGAAAGCAATGTCAATAACAACTGCGGAAACCATACCATATGACTAATAACTCAACTACATCAACTGTAACCCTTACTACATGGGACTAGAATTATTAGCTCATGTACCTGCCTATTCACCAGACAATGTGCCCCTGGAGGGCAGGGCTCCTACTACATTCATCGTTGAATGGCACAGAGTAACTCAAGACAGGTTTAGAATTTACGAATGAGTGAATTAAAAAAAAAAAAAAGAAATAGAGAAAAAGAAAAAATAGTGCTTATATGAAAGGATTGGGAGGGTTTCATGAGAAAGCGCATTCAAAGCACTTAGCAGAGTGTCTGGCATTCAATAAATGTTCAATAAATATTAGCTATTATTATCATCAGCGTCATCATTTTTATTACTCTAAAGAATAAAATCACTGCAAAACAGAAAAGGCAATTCTTCACGAAGTGAGAGAATGAACCATTGTTCTTCAATATTATGCCAAACTCTCAGCTTGCTTCTATGACTTATGAGAGTTTGAGCATAAATTAAATGGCTGAGCATATGATTTCATTCATGTTCCCAGAAGTAGGTTATAAGTACATCAATCAAGACAAATTTCCCAGATCATTTTTGTGCGACCTATCATGCAGTTTAGGCAATGGCTGACACTCCATGAAAGGATTGGAACAGCTCTCTTGCCTTCTTTATGCACAGGTTGTTGTAACAGCTGTTACAATGCTCTTCTTCAAAGGACCTGCCTGTGACTCCCTCTGTGTTATTGTCTTTATCAAAGTAAAGTTAAAGGCATAGAATAATGTGGCCTGCAATCATTCCAAATTCCCTATTTCCTGCGAGCCCACATTTAAGGTTAGGATCCAGGGTAGAGAGATATTATGTAATAGTTAACCTCTAAGCTTTTGGATATAAGATAGAGAGACCTGGGTTTGAATCTGAAGCCCACTACTCACTGGTAGTATTGCTTTGGAAAGTTGCTCAGGTCAAGTCTAAGGTTCTTGAGTTATAAATGCAGTTAATAGAAATCATAACTGGTAATAGTAAATTTTTAAGCGAGGTCAGCATCTTAGTATGATACATAATAAACTTTATACTTAACATGTGGCAATTATTCTGTTATTTGTCCATGTGTCCTCTATCCTCCTACATATGCATCTGTCCAATCATCTTCATAGAGAGTTAATGCCTTATCTTATTGGAAGTTCATACTAATTGTGCGATGCATATATTCAGTTTTTGCTAACTAAATTGTGTTTATTTGTAGGATCTACAATATATTTCAGAAACATACATGGAATTAATGACGTGATTGATTAGTATTGCTTTCCTTCTACAAATTCTATTCCAGTGCTTTTCAAACTGGGGCCATTTTATCTTCCTTGAAGGTATTTGAAGACAAAAGTTATCTTTTATTTATTCAGAAGTTATTCACTAACTGCTGTTAATGATATAAATAAATATAAAACAGACACAGTTCCTATCCTAAAGTAGCTTATAGTCTATTGTGGGAGATAAATACTAATTGTAACGATGTGATAATACACACAGACAAATCATGAGAAAGATACTAGGGACACTAATGAGGGGATCTGCTTTGAATCATCAGAGCGATATAGTAAGAAGAGCCCTTATTAAATATAAGGGTGCTTGTATCTTTTCGATTAGTCTTTTCACTTTAGATAAATACCCGGTAATGGAGTTATTTGATTATATGGTGTTTCTATTTTTAAATTTTTGAGGAAACTCCATACTCTTTTCCACAGTGGCTGTACTAATTTACATTCCCACCAACAATGCATGATGGTTCATTTTCCTCCACATTCTCACCAACACTTGTTATTTCGTGGGTGTGTGTGTGTGTGTGTGTGTGTGTGTTTAAACCATTCTGACAAGTGAAGGTGGCATCTCATCGTGGTTTTGACTTGCATCTCCCTGACCACGAGTTTATGTTGAGCAACTTTTCATGTGTGTGTTGTGTTGGCCATCTGTGTGTCTTTTGTGGAAAAATGTCTATTCAGGTCCTCTGCCCATTTTTAAATTGGATTGTTTGTGGGTTTTTTTGGCGTTGAGGTGTATAAGTTTTTAATATATTTTGGACACTAACCCTTTATCAGATATGTCATTTGCAAATATCTTCTCTCATCTAGTAGCTTGCTTTTTTGTTTCATTGGTGGCATCATCATTTACAATAACCAAGATATGGAAGCAGCCAAAACGTCCATCAATAGATGAGTGATTAAAGATGATGTGGTAAAAAAAAATAAATAAATAAAAAATAAAGATGATGTGGTATGCGCGCGCGCGCGCACACACACACGCGCACACACACACACACACACACACACAGGAATATTATACAGCCATAAAAGACTAAGATCTTGACGTATGCTACAATATAGACGGACCTAGAGGGTATTATACTAAGTGAAATGAGCCAGACTGAGAAAGACAAATACCATATGATTTTACTTATGTGTGGCATCGAAAAAACAAAACAACTGAATCAAAAAAGAAGAACAAAAAAGGCAGCATCAGACCTATACATACAGAAAACAAACTGAAGGTTGCCCGAGGGAAGGGAGGTGGGGGATGGGCAAAATGGGTAAAGGAGAGTGGGTAATACAGGCTTCCAGTTATGGAATGTTACGGGAATAAAAGACAGGCATAGGAAATATAGGCAGTGATACTGTAATAGCATTGTAAGACGACAGATGGTAGCTCCACTTGAGTACAGCATAAAGTGTATAGAATTTGAATCACTGTGTTGTACACTTAAAACTAAAGTAACGTTGTGAGTGAACTACAGTCAAATAAAAACTGAAAGAAAGTCTTCATTGCTGAGGTAATTTAAAAACTAAGTAATCAGCAAAATTTTTTCCATAGTAAAGCAAATAAGTATATATATTATGAGGTAGAAGTCTAACTTCACATGAATTTTAAGATAAGACACAAAACATAAATCTTTTGCTTGTCACAGGCTGTTCCAAGCTGTCTTATCAGAATGCAGGGGTATAGTTTTTCCTGCTCTGAAAAAAGCTATCTGCTCTGTGACAAGGAATATTCAGACTTTTTATCAACTCAAGGGAGTGCTCTTAATTCCTGCCAATTCTAATATTCTTCTTTGTATGCTCTATGCCAAGGTTGTAGTCCCTGGCTTATTGTGCACTTTCAATACCTGATAACTCTATCCTTGTGCCCACTTATAAATTAAATACTGCATGTCTTGGTTTCACTAAATCAGTGGTTTTATTTTAGAATTTAATTCAATGATATTTTTCCCTTTGTAGACATAATTTTAAATCTATGTTTAAGAAGAAACATCAAGAATCATGATTATTAAATAAATTTCCTATTGAACACTCCTGGATTCTCAAGTTTAACATTCTGTGATTAAAACATTTAAGAGCAACCCCATAGTTTACGATAGAGTGGGATTTGTAATTTTGTCGAGACCCATACATTCTGATGTTCTGGTTTTTGCCAACCATAGAAACCTTTGTTTATCCTTCTTAATTTTAAAAGTAACATCTACTCTTTTCCAAAATTCAAAGCATACAGATAATTAGCAAAAGGAAAGTAAATATAGTCACATTAAGCAGAAGTAGACCGCTACATTTGGCTATGGATTTTCCAGTCTTTTTCTCTAATTATTCTTGACACAGCATTCAGAGTGATCTTTAAAATGCAAATCATTTCATATCAATCCTCTGCTTAAAACTCTCCAATTGTGCCAGCACATGGAATAAATTCTATACTCCTTACTCTAGCCTTCAAAGAGCCATGTTACTTGGCTCGTCCTATCTCTCCATCCATTTTTTTTTCTACCAGCTCCATCTTCACCCTCCAGCAATTGCTCTACCCCCTCAAGCTCTTCTGCAAACATGTAAATCTCTTGTAAATCTCTTTTCTGATTTGGCTCACCCTCTATCCTGGGCATGTTCATCCAGAATTGACATCAACTGAGCCTCAATTCAACTGTTTTGTTTTGTTTTATTCTAGAGTGGCCCCTCTTGATAATTTATCAAAAATAAGCCATATCCACCTGACCCTGACACTTTCCCCTTATAGCCTGCTTTGATTTTCCTCATAATATGTGCTACGTCCTGAATCTACACACCATTTTCAGTTTACCTGGATATTTGTCCTTTCTTCCCACTTGGCTCTAAGTTCCATGAAGGTTTGGACTTTATATTCTGAAGTGGCTAGAAGGGTGCTCTCATATAGCAGATCATCAATATATATATTTTTAAATGGTTGAAAAAAATGTATACACCAACATATACAATATTTTTTATGTAAGTAAGATCATTCCACACAGACCATCTGCTACCCTTCTTTAAAATCTACCATGGAATCATAAATATTTTTGCACATCTCTAAATAAATGAAATGAATCATTACCTTAAGGCCTATATTACATCCGCTATTAAGGTGCATTTTATTTAGCCAGTCCCTTGGTGTTGGAAATCTGTCTTTTTTGTTGCTAGTTGTTTGCTATTAGTAAAAATGCTTATATTAACACGCTTGTGCATATACCATTGTAAATGTATTTAATTATTTCTCCAGGGTAAATTCTAAGAAGTGGTATTTCTGAGTGAAAAGGTAAAAAAAAAAATGTTTAGCATTTGTGATATATAAACTGTCAAGAAACTGTTCATAACCGCTATTTCTCACCAGAAGCACCCATTTCTCTGCACAGCTTCCAAAACACTGGTTAGAATTCTTAATGATTTGAGTGAAAGCATGGATTTTGTCTGTCTTTTGGGGGTACAGAAACATGATCTTAGCCAGCTAGGGAACCCAGCCCGCTCCCAGTCTTCATATTCCATGTTGACTCTCTGTAGAATAGACCTAATGTAGTAAAACAACAACAACAACAACACAAAATCTCAATTTCTTGGTGACTAATTTCTCCTCCAGGAAATCTAACCAAGAGGGTTGGAATACCAGAGGAGATGATCATGAGGTCAAACAGAGTGAAGGCTCTAAGCCAAACACATACAAGGACCAGAAGAATATTACGTTCCTTAGTGTAAACTGATATTTCTCGGAAGTCCCTGCTAAATGGGACGTACTTACTCTACATGTGCATAGTAGGGTTAGCAAACTCAGCATGGAGAATCTTGCTATTTCAGAATTAAACATACATTTATGCTTGTCCCTTTGAAATTTGACTTCCTGGTGGCTGCCACTTCTATGTGGTCCATTTACATCCATGGCAACAGAATGAGGAGAGGCATTGTTAAATGGATATGGATATAGAGAAGAACTCCAAAATCTCTATTTTTTAAATCAGAAAGAAAGTAAGATTAAAAAAAAAAAAGATATTTAGGGGCACCTGGGTGGCTCAGTGGGTTAAAGCTTCTGCCTTTGGTTCAGGTCATAATCTCAGGGTCCTGGGATTGAGCCCTGCATCGGGCTCTCTGCTCAGCAGGGAGCCTGCTTCCTCCTCTCTCTCTCTCTGCCTGCCTCTCTGCCTACTTGTGATCTCCATCTGTCAAATAAATAAATAAATAAAATCTTTAAAAAAATTAAATAAAAAAAGATATTTATAAGCAAGTTTTTAAATAAAAATTTACTTATTTATTTAGAGAGAGAGTGGGGTGGGAGGGGTGGGACGGACAGAGGGAGAGGGAGTGAGAGACTCTATGCTGAACCCAGAGCCTGATGTGAGGCTCAGTCTCATGACTTTGAGATCATAACCCGAGAAGAACCAAGAGTTGGATGTTCAACCCACTGCACCACCCAGGTGCCCCTTATAAGCAACAGTTAAGCCATATGCACATGCATATATCTTTTGAGTGCTAGCTCTCTGTGTTCTTACAATTTGGAAATGGCTCACTGGAGGAATATATTTATACACAAGTGTTTTCCCAATTTGAAAAATTACTTTGTGAAGTTATTATTAAATTCTATAATATAGGGACGCCTGGGTGGCTCAGTTGGTTAAGCAGCTGCCTTCGGCTCAGGTCATGATCCCAGTGTCCTGGGATCGAGTCCCACATCGGGCTCCTTGCTCATCAGGGAGCCTGCTTCTCCCTCTGCCTCTGCCTGCCATTCTGTCTGCCTGTGCTTGCTCTCTCTCCCTCTCTCTCTCTGACAAATAAATAAATAAAATCTTTAAAAAAAAAAAAAGAAAATTCTATAATATAGTCTTTGCTAAAATTGCTACAGATTTACCATAATCAAATAATGTCAGTTAAGTCCATTTTCTTCTTTTCATATGTAAAGTAATCACTTTTATTGTTATTGATATGTTAAAATATCACTTTTGGTTAATTTCACTTTGCAACTAATCCCAGATATTAAATTATTTCCAGAAAATTCTTGGCCTCAAGCTCCTTTGCAAAACTAGGGCTCGAAATCTTGGCAGTAATGGGAAAGTTGTACACTGATTGTAAGATCTTTCATTTTAATCTTGTTCCCACTAGAGAAGATTGATATAAATAAAATTTAAATAGAAAACACATTTCAGATGCCAACAGTGAAAAAGACTTTGTCAGCCTAATGAAAAGGTATCAATTTTCTCTACTTTATTCAATAAATTGTGAGTCATTTTCTAAATGGATTAGATTAAAGGAAAGTTCAAACTCCCAGTGAGATGCTCTTGGCACTGACGGAGACTTTAGACAAGAGAGAAAGAACCAGGGCACATAAAACCTCTTAAGCCTCTTCAGATCTATAAAATTGATAGCAAGTAAGAGAGAGGCGTCTCTAACCCTGAACTCACCTATCGCCTGAGAAGCCAAATCTTGGGGAATTGAATAAGACACCCTGTTTCTCTTATTTTATTAGGATGTCATGGTGGTTGAGTAAATTACAACTGAGAACATGGAAATCTTGGGAGGGGTGAGTCTTGGATAAAAAGCCTGTGGCTCTCAGTGCTTTATACGCCTGTCTCATAGATGTATGATAACATAAGAGAACATTACGCTCTAATGCGATTATGCTCATACAGCCTCTGTGGGAGACTTTGATACCTTCAGGTTTATTATAATTAATTTAACTTCAGAAAATATAACCTAACTTTCATGTGAGGATGAAATGTGTAAACCTTGATCATAGAACACTCTTGGATCTAATCTGATTCTTCCGTATGTGTTTGAAATGGCAAAATCATTTGATAACTGGTTATTTTTGTATTTGGGAAGAATTGCCCCAAACCTCGGTAAGCATATGCATTCTTTTGCCAGCCCTTTGAGAAGTGGAAAATAACAATCAAGTGTTTTTATTTTCCCCTACAGGATACCACACAACTAGCATGGTTGTTTTTGTGGAAACGCCTGAATAGTTTGGAAGAGTTTAGCTTTCCTTATCAGAAAATATTTGTAGACTATCTGCTGTATGCTTAGCACCATTTAATACAGGCAGTCTGAGTTATATAAAAGCATGCCAGAGCTTTCACATGTGTTTTTAAGTAGAAGAGGAAATAAGAAATGTCATAAGGTCCTCATTTCTAAATATTTACTTTCAATAATATTGAACAGTTAGAAACTGTGTGCGTGATGGCGACGGCGGAGGACCCTGAATTCACTTTGTCCCATGGATCCACCAAATCTATATCCACATATATAGCAATTAGGAACAGTTTCTGCACAACAAACAATAGGGGGACCTCATAAAGAAGGGTAGGGTAGATGGAGAGATGGTAATGATGGGAATCCCACCCCCAGTGTGATGATCTCTAGTAGGAAAGGATATCATCGAGAGGCCAGTGCACCAACTTGCCTGTCCTGGAAAACCGTGGAAAAAAAAAAACAAGGAAACATAAAAAAAACAAAAACAGTAGCTTGACGGCAAACTAGACTATAAGTGAAGGAAATCCATTTACTAAGCTTAGATTGCTAAAACGTGGGAACTACTAGAGCTCCCTTAGGAGGGGGAGGCACTAGCAATTTCCTACATTTCCCCCTGCCTTGATAGCAAGGGTGTTGGCACCCTAGCCAGCCTTCTAGGGCAACCCGGAGAGCCCCAAGCCCCCAGCTCACCTCAGCTCTCACTATTCCACCAAGGTGGCACTGATGTGTTGGGTCCCAGGAATCCCCTGACCCACCCTTGTTCTGTCTCCAAATGTTCCACTAAAGTGGTTCCACTGTAACGTGCCCCAGAACCCTGATCCACACCCACACCAACTTCTGGTGTCCTACCATGGTGGCTCTGGTGTGGTGCACCTTGGGACTCCCCTGACCCACACCTGTCCCAGCTCCAGCAGGTCTATCAAAGCCGCCAGCATATGCAGGCTACATACAGAGGTTCCTACACAAGGGGACTCCTTCCCGACAGGGAGAGGTAGTAGTACCACCCAATTCATACGATCAAATACAACAAGCCAAACAAAAGGAGGAGACAGGGAAGTATGTTTCAAATGAAAGAACAAGATAAAACTCCAGAAGAAAACCATAATGAAATAGAGATAAATAATTCACCTGATAGGAAGTTCAAAGTGATGGTCATAAAGATGTTCACCGGACTCACCAAAGAATGGCGGGACACAGTGAGAAGTTCAACGAAGAGTTAAAAAATATGACAGAACTAGTCAGAGTTGAAGAGTACAATAACTGAAATAAAAAATATTCTGGGGAGAATTAACAGCAGATTAAATGACAAGAAGAATGGATCAGCAATCTGGAAGACAGGGCAATACAAATCATCCAATCATAATAGCAAAAAGAAAAACGGGTTTTAAAAAGAGAAGTTGGGGGTGTCTGGGTGGCTCTGTTGGTTAAGCCTCTGCCTTCAGCTCAGGTCATGACCTCAGGGTCCTGGGATCGAGCTCTGCCTCGCCTTGGGCTCCCTGCTCAGTGGGGAGCCTGCTTCTCTCTCCCTCTGCCTGCTGCTCTGCCTGCTTGTGCTCTCTCTCCATCTCTCTAATAAATAAATAAAATCTTTAAAAAAATTATTTGAAAAAAAAAACAAAAATAAAAGTGAAGTTAGTTTAAGGAATCTCTGGGAAAACATTAGGGGTATTAACATTCACTTTATAGGTGTCCCAGATGAAAAGAAAAGGAGAAAGAGGGCAGAAAACTTATTTGAAGAAATAATGGCTGAAATTTTTCTAATCTGGGCTAGGAAACAGACATCCAGGCTCAAGAAGTACAGAGTTCCAAACAAGAAAACTCAAAGGGATCCACACCAAGACACACTATAATAAAAATGACAGAAGTTGAAGATAAAGGAAGAATCTTAAGCTTCTTTAAAAGAGAAAAACAAATAGTCACATATAAGGAAAAGCCCGTAAGACTGTCAGTTGAATTTTCAGCAGAAATTTTCAGGCCAGAAGAGACTGGCATGGTACATTTAAAGTGCTGTAAGGGAAGAACTTAGAACTGAGGATACTACCTGGTAAAGAATACTATCATGGTCAAGGATGGGAAGAATTAATGCTGTTAAAAGGTCCACACTAATCAAAGAATTCTACAGATTTAATGCTCTCCACATCAAAATACCAATGGCAATTTTTCCGGAACAAGAACAAATAACCTTGAAATTTGTATGGACACACAAAAAGTTCAGAATAGCCAAATTCATCTTGAGAAAGAAGAACAAAACTGGAGACATCATGTACCCTGATTTCAAACTACACTGCAAAGTGATGGTAATCAAAACAATATGGTACTAGCGTGCATTAGGACAGAATAAAGTCTCCATATATAAACTCACAAATATATGGTCAATTAATCTATGACAAAGGAGGTGAGAATATACAATGGGGAAGAAGCAGTCTCTTCAACAAATGGTGTTGAGAAAACTGGACAGCTATATGAAAAAGAAGGAAACTGGACACTGTCTTATACCATACATAAAAATAATTCAAGAGGGTTTAAAGCCTTGAATGTAAGATCTAAAACCATAAAAATCCTAGAAGATAATTGACAATAAATGCCAATAAATTCCAGTCTCCTCAGGCAAGGGCAACTACAAGCTAAAATAAACAAATGGGATTACATTGGACAAAAATCTTTCACATGGCAAGGAAAACCATCAACAAAACAAATGGTAACCTACTGAATGAGAGAAGATATTGGCAAGTTATACATTCAGTAGGGGTTAATATCCAAAATACATAGAATGTACACAACCTAATATCACCCCCCCCAAAAAAAATTTAAAAAAATGAACTGAGAGCTTGAGTAGATATTTTTCCAAAGAAGACTACAGATAGCAAACAGGCATATGGAAGGATGATGAACATCATTAATCATCAGGGAAATGCAAATCAAAACCACAGTGAGATATCAACTTATACCAGCAAGAATGGCTAGTTTCAAAAGACAAGAAATAACAAATATTGGTGAGGATTTGCAGAAAAAGTACCTTGGTGTACTGTTGATGGGAATGTAAATTGGTGCAACCATTAAGAAAAACAGTATGGAGATTCCATAAAAATTAGAACTATCATATGATTCTGCAATTCTATTTCTGGGTGTTTATTCGAAAAGAAAAAAAGAAAACACCAATTTGAACCGAGATATGCACCCCTATGTTCATTGGAACAGTTTACAAGAGCCAAGTTATAAAAGCAACTTATATGCTTATGGCTAGATAAATGAATAAAGAAGATGTGGCAAGTATACTATGGAATGTTAGTCATAAAAAAGAATGAAATCTTGTCATTGACAATTACATGGATAGACATAGAGGCTATTATGCTAAGGGAAATAAGTCAGATAGAGAAAGAAATACTGTATGATTTTACTTATATCTGAAATCTAAAAAACAAAATCAACCAACAACTCAAAACAGAAACAGACTCCTAGAAATAGGAAACACACTGTTTGCTACCTGGGGAGGGGTTGAAAAATGGGTATAGGGAATTAAGCAGCATAAACTTCTAGTTATAGAATAAATAAGTCATGGGGATGCAAGGTACAGCATAGGAAATATAGTCAGTAATGTCACAATTTTGTATGGTGACAGATGGTAACTAGATTTAATTATGGGGATCATTTTATAATGTATAAGAATACCAAATCACTATGATATACAACTGAATCTAATAAGGTATTGTATGTCAATTATATTGTGATTAAAAAAAAATCAGACACTTTATTTAAACATCCAGAATAAGCTTTTAGAAACTGCCAACACACATGGGAAAAGAAAACTCACAATATTTGCACTTTGCAGTTTGTTTTGTTCATGTTAATGATAGCATCAGGAAAGCTGAAAAATCAAAGGAAACCAGTAATATAAATACAACAATGTTTCAGGTGCCGTGATGGGCAAAAAGTTCAGAATTAAGTTGTTCTGCCTTGAGCCGTATATCCCCTGAAAGAAAAGCGGTAAGTTTAGCTAAACTGGAAGTAGAATGTAAACCTGAAAATTCAATCTGAGGGCTGAGAATCTGGGAAGGAGGTGGGGATGGTTGTAATGGTTGTGGTGGTTTGAAAAATCTCAACGTAATAGCAATTGTGATTTAGTAATGCTGATTCATTTTTAATTTTTGTATTGATCATCTCTTTATGTCTGGTAATAGTAATATCCCCTTTTCTGGGGGTGCCTGGGTGGCTCAGTGGGTTAAGGCCTCTGCCTTCCGCTGGGATAGTGATCCTGGGGTCCTGGGATTGAGCTCCACATCGGGCTCTCTGCTCAGCAGGGGGCCTGCTTCCTCCTTTCTCTCTGCCTGCCTCTCTGCCTACTTGTGATCTCTGTCAAAAAAAAAAAAAAAAAAAAAAAAAAATCCCCTTTTCTGCTTGTAGAAATGGCCAAAGAATCTTTCTCTTTGTGCAGTCCTTTGCAGTGTGATGTTGATCTCTTCCTATCAAGGGCAGGGTGGGGGGGGGAGGGGAGAGTGGTGTAATAGGTACTGGGGAAAGGAGAGCACTTGTGATGAGTGCCCCATGAGGTATGGAAGTGCTGAATCACTACATGACCAAACGCATGAAATTAACGTAACATTATATGTTAACTAACTGGAATTCAAATAAAAACCTTTTCAAGAAAGAAGTGGAATCTATTTCCCCAGCCCTTCTTTTCTTTTTATTTTAAATTCATTTAATTAACATAGAGTGTATTATTAGTTTCAGAGGTAGAGTTCAGTGACTCATCAGTTGCATATGACACCCAGTGCTCATTACATCACGTGCTCTTCTTAATGCCCATCCCCCAGTTACCATTCCTCTACCCACCTCCCCTCCAGCAACCCTCAGTTGGTTTCCTATAGTTAAGTGTCTCTTATGGTTCATCCCCAGGCCTTCTATCTGGGTCTGGTCATTTGATTTTTTTTTGCCAATTAGAGATTAGCCAACATGACATAGGAAGAGGCTTGAAAGTTCTTGTGCTTGGGACATGCTGCCCTTTGGAACCTTCCATGATGAAAGGTCACATGGAATAGAGTTTACCTATTCCACCTGAGGCCTTCCTGGATTAATTAGCCTGCTAACTATTAGACATATGACGGAGGTCATCCTTGACTCCAGCTCGATGAAGTCACTGCTGACCCATCCTCAATCCTCCCACTTCCTGTCTTGAACACTTATATGGCAGTTGTGACTTCGATGGCTATCATAGCAGGAAGGGTGCTGCAATGCTGACACTTACGTCTTTAATGAACCAATATTACCACCCAATGCCTCTAGATTTCTTGTTATACAAGAAAAATTAATGCATATTATTCAAGCTACTCCAATTGGGCATCTGTTACTTGCTTCCTAACACAATCCTAAGTAACACGAAAGGTCTTCAATAAATATTTGTGGTCTAAATGAATGAATGGATGGATGGATGGATGGATGAATGGATGAATCTGGTGGCTTCTTTGTACCAAAGCCAGCTCTCTGTCATTTCTATCATATAGTACTAGATATTCACAACAGCTGAATGATTTTTTTTTTTTGGCATTAAAATTCAGAAATTCGATTGACCTATAGACAATCCTGAGAGTGGCTTTCTGTCCTCATTATGTGTCTTCCTATTTTGCATGTACAATCACATTATCCTTCACAAGGCACCAGATGCCGAGGATAGAGAGTTGGCATGGCTCAATGTAAATTAGGCATTTTCCCAGAGCACTTCAGTGTCAGTGGCAATGTTGAGTTTTCTTAATTACAATCCAGATAAGCTCACAATGGAGTAATACTAACTATTATGGTCTAGAGAAGCTATATTCAATTTTACTAAACTATTAAGATTCATTTAGATGTCTCTGCTATGATTTGGACAAGAAGAAGAGAGCATTTAGAAATTGCTCTCATGGTGAAGTTTTTTTCTGAAGCTTGCTATAGCACAAGAAAGAAATTGAGAGAGGGCTGAAAATTAGGCATCAAAAAAAGGGGGAAAATAACACCTAAAGAAACTTCTAATATTTATTTATTTGTTGATTTAAAATCATTTTCTGTCTTACCTGAAGTAAGCTGAAATCTGTCTCTACCTGAGTCCAAGCCATGGGGACAGAGCCTGAAAATATTTTTGAATTGATATGATTTAGGGAGAAGACAGGTCTAAAGAAAATTTTTTTACTTTATGCTCTGAGTTTCTTAAGTTGGCTCTAGCCCAAGTGCCAAGCTCAAAAACCATTTTCATTTCACTTTCTGAGATGACAACTTTTCTCAAAGAATAAACAATCACCAGGGCAACACGGCTTCACATGAAATTCTGAGCAAAGGCATACTGCTTTATATCATAGGATTTTGTTAGGTCGTAAGAGCCTCTTTCTGTGGGAAGGAATATACCAAAAGTACTTCCTTTCAATTATGAATCTTATTATGCAAACTTTCTTAAACCATGTTCCTCTTATATTCAAAAAGTTAAAGTATATTGAGTAGGTAAATCCATAATACACACATATCCTAATATCAGTTAATTCTGAGATGCATGATGCTATGGAATGTAGTTGATATAAAACCATAAGGCAATCAACAGCCCTTCCTAGAATGTAATGTAGACCAAGAGCCTGAATATCTTGAAAACTATAGACACATGTGTCAACTCCCACTGCTTGGTAGTTGAAAAAAAATTACTGATACTCAAAAATTAAATAAAAAAATTAAATTTAGGGGTTCCTGCGTGGCTCATTCATTGGGCATCTGCCTTTGGCTCAGGTCATGATCCTGGGGTCCTGGGATCGAGCCCCATATTGGGCTCCTTGCCCCATGGGAAGCCTGCTTCTCTCTCTCCCATTCCCCCTGCTTCTGCTCCCTCTCTAGCTGTGTCTCTTTCTGTCAAATAAATAAAGAAAATCTTTAAAAAATTAAATTTAGTCTTATTTATACTTATTGCTAAACTGTTGTCCTGTAAATTACCCAAGAAGCAGGCCTCATGGACAAATAAAACAACCTGAAACCAGTATTGTTCTTGTCTACTATTTTGGCCTCTCCAGCAATAACTTCATTTCCCCCCTAAATTTACTAATTGAGTTTACCTTTGGGGAAACAAGCTTCTTTCATTCTCCCAATGCATGTGGTTATGAGACCTAGTCCCAACCTCTTTGCATATCCCTCCCCCTGTGCCACAGTGGTTGGTTCACATGTGACTGAAACTACCCAAGACTGGGTAGTGGGACGTTGGCTCTGAAAGGAGGTCTTTTTGCCAGGAGCTCGTTAAACTTGTAAGTCATAAATCTGACATGTTCAGGAACCACCTGCTCCCCCAAAATGGTTCTGTTTGAGAAAAAAGACAACACACAGGAAATCACAGCCAAGAGGTGGTGACCAAGAGCCCAAGTCTTGAGCTCCACTTGATTGTCTGAGTCCAGATATGCCTAACTTGGTATTTGGACTACTCAGTAGCAAGCCACAGACCTTCTTATTTTGCTTAAGTCACTTTGACTGGTGCCTTCATAACTGACAAATGGCATGAACCAGAGTTATATATATTTAGGTCATGGTTTTGATGCAAATGGTGGTGACAATGTGAGTTTTACCAAAAAGTTTATCATCTGCAATAAATTAACAAGAATCTATTATACATATCCATGCAGATGTACACCCATTATGCAAATTTCCTGGGCAGCAAATCATTTAAGTGCAGTTGTTAAAAGTGAAATCTTTGGAGTCTGATTCCCTTGCTTTAAATCCTGACACTACTCTATGATCTTGGGAAAAGCATGTTTCTGCCTCAGTTTTTTAATCTCTAAAATGGAGATAATAATAGGACTTAGATTAAAAGATGGTAGAATTGAAGAAATTGATACACATAAAGCCCAAGGTCAGTGCCTGATACAAATGTTAGCTTTTAATTATTATTATACAAGGAAGCATCAGTTGGCCTCATCCTGATGCAATTCAATTAAACACGAATGTACTGCATTTCTTTTTTTATTAATCATTTTTTAAAATTTATTTTCAGCGTTAACAGTATTCATTGTTTTTGCACCACACCCAGTGCTCCATGCAATCCGTGCCCTCTCTAATACCCACCACCTGGTTCCCCCAACCTCCCACCCCCCACCTCTTCAAACCCTTCAGATTGTTTTTCAGAGTCCATAGTCTCTCATTGTTCACCTCCCCTTCCAATTTCCCCCAACTCCCTTCTCCTAACTCCCCATGTCCTCCATGCTATTTGTTATGCTCCACAAATAAGTGAAACCATATGATAATTGACTCTCTCTGCTTGACTTATTTCACTCAGCATAATCTCTTCCAGTCCCGTCCATGTTGCTACAAAAGTTGGGCATTCATCCTTTCTGATGGAGGCATAATACTCCATAGTGTATATGGACCACATCTTCCTTATCCATTCATCCGTTGAAGGGCATCTTGGTTCTTTCCACAGTTTGGCGACCGTGGCCATTGCTGCTATAAACATTGGGGTACAGATGGCTCTTCTTTTCACTACATCTGTACCTTTCGGGTAAATACCCAGTAGTGCAATTTCAGGGTCATAGGGAAGCTCTATTTTTAATTTCTTGAGGAATCTCCACACTGTTCTCCAAAGAGGCTGCACCAACTTGCATTCCCACCAACAGTGTAAGAGGGTTTCCCTTTCTCCACATCCCCTCCAACACATGTTGCTTCCTGTCTTGCTAACTTTGGCCATTCTAACTGGTGTAAGGTGATATCTCAATGTGGTTTTAATTTGAATCTCCCTGATGGCTAGTGATGATGAACATTTTTTTCATGTGTCTGATAGCCATTTCTGTACTATGCTGGGGCTAAGGACAAACTGAATTAATTTCAGTCTATAACCAAAGCCTAAGAGCTCTCAGGTTAATGAAATATAGTTTAATCAATCAATGTGGTACCATGATAAAATAAATAAGACTTCAAAATCATAACACCTATTGAACACTTACTGTCATCTGGGCAATGAGCTCATTGAATTGTATTGATTCTATAATTTAATCCTTGTAACAATTCTGGGATGTGAGCAAAGTTATGAGCCCATTTTAGGGAGAATGAAATTGGAGCAAAGGAACGATACATAACTTGTCCTTGCTTACCCAGTTAGGAAGAGGCAGAATTAGCCAAAGTAACTTTCTTCAGAGCTGCATAGAGGTCAGAAAAGTGATGTCAGGGATAAGTGCTGAAGGATGAATTGTCATTTACAAAGGAAGCAAAATGGAGATGAGTAATCTCAGTGGAGGTCACACTGCGCACAACCCAGAGGTGTGAGCTAGAATGCTGTATTCTCACAACTCTTGGTGGCTCAGCATTTCTGGAGCACAAGGGCACGTTTGTGGGTGAATGAGGGCACGTGAGGCTGGCTGTGTTTGAGGTATTATGAAATCTGACCACAGTTTCTTAATTAACTACGTTTTACACAAATGCAGTTGCTATGGCAAAGCAAGGAGGCCATGAGGAGAACAGAAACAATCACTTTTGACCCAGCACGAGCCATCTCATCTCAGGTGAGATGGATCCATCAGATGGATTTCCCCTCCTGGGCCATGGTTCTGCATTTGGAGAGTGCAATTTAGGAGATGGTTCTGGGCACGAGTTCATTCATTGGACGGAAGTAAGCAGTCTGGCCTCACTGAATATTTGCTTCTGTTCAGGTCTCATCGGAGGCAGTCTGGAGGATGTTTGCTCAGGGTTTGTAGCTCTCTCTGATTGCAGGCCCCTTGCCTACGGGCTCGCAGAGCCCTCCCTGCCCCCAGCTGCAAGAGGAAGTGGGGATCCTTGGTTTATAAACAAGGAGCCAGGGCAAAAGCAATGGGATGAGGCCATGACCCAGGTAAAGAGCTTCACTAAAATTTTAAGCCACAGGGTATCCTTTTGTGATACTTAAACAAATTTATATCAAAAGGGAACCTCACTTCCTTGTTATAAATGGAAAACTGGTATTTGCTGTAAGGTCTAAACAAAACAGAACAAAACAAGTTTACCTACTCTAGTTAGATACTGTTGTCCTGAGGTGAAGTCCTCCGTATGGCTTAAAAAATTGGTGACAAGTAAATTTTAGGGGGGTGGTAAAAACATGAGCGTACCAAACTGAGATCTTCTCTTTCAAGATGGCAGACAGTCACAATAAAACAATCTCTCTCTTTTGTTCTGGCTCTCATGATCTTTGTTTTTGCCTAGTACTATAGCAGGAGGTAGCAACAACTAATTCTATCCTTACATGTCACACAATATCCTGATTGCTTTCAATCTAAGACCACTGTTAATTGAGATCAAATCCAAGAACTAGATATTTTAATTGAAGAGATAAATAAATGAAACTGTAAAATACAAAAAAAAGCTGCAACCTAAAGAGCTTAAGATTTTCAGCTGGTGTTCACAGTAAAAAATGTATAAACCAAGGCTAACATTTCTTGAAGGACAGTTCAGTTTCAGCTGTGTCTTCGTGATGAAAAGCACCAGACTGAGAAGTCATCGGTCTGGTATTTTAAGACACATTTAATCGCTGGATATGGAAGACAGTTTCCAGTACCTGAATGTCCAGAAAAAATATTAAGCCATCAAGTTTTATCAGTGACTACCAATAAAAGAGACAAGGTAAATTCGGTCCTAAATTTCATTATTAAGATGGGCTGAGCAACCTCCAACATTCCTTAAAAAAGACCCATGGCCTTGAATGCTTCGGATTGTGAGAGAAATGATTTTTGAAGATAAAACAGGAAAAAGATGCATAAAGGCTCTTTCTGAGATGAACGGAGACCAAACTGCATCTGCTTGTATTGATGAAAGTGAACGATGTGAATTGGATTTGGCGAACCCATGACCAGAGTAGCCTGTAAACAATGGTAGGTCTCTGCACACTTGACACTGTGTAGGTTACTACATTCCAAGATACTCTCAAAGGGTGAGTTAGTTTTAAGAGGAGCTCATGGCTATAATTTAAGAAGTTTCATCAGAGAAGGAAAAGAAGGGGATAACATTTTTGAACAAACCTCAAGTGCCTTATACAGAGTACTTCATTAATGCTCGTAACAACCCTGGGATGGTTATTATTGGCCACATTTTATAAAGCAGGAAGGTTCAGATTTTAAGTAGTTAGCCCAAGCTAATTAATGGCTGGGTTAGGATACAACTCAAGCTTTTATGAGGCTGATGTATTTCTTTTTAATTTTGGCATTTTTTAAAAGATTTTATTTATTTGACAGACAGAGATCACAAGTAGGCAGAGAGGCAGACAGAGAGAAAGAGAGAGAGGAGGAAGCAGGCTCCCTGCTGAGCAGAGAACCCGATCATGACCTGAGCTGAAGGCAGAGGCTTTAACCCACTGAGCCACCCAGGTGCCCCAGCATTTTTTTTTTTTTTTAATTCCACAATGCTATTGGAATCACTGATTTGGTGATGCCAACATCAGTTTGTAACATAGCTTGTTCTTTCTACGTACATAGCCTCTGCTTCTTTGCTTTTTGGCAATAATACCATATTTTTCTTTTGGGGAACTACTCTTCTCAAAATGTTAATCAGATGCTTTGGATGGAGCAGACTCCAACCTTTGGAAACAGAGAAGACAGATGACCGGGCTTGTCCAATCAGATCCACATCTATGTAGATTAGCGATTGCTGCAAAAAATTAGCTACTCCTCTTGTTGAAAAGTAAACTATCATTTCCCTTCTGTTGAAACTGGGTTGGCCTTAGTAACTGGCTCGAGCAACAGAAAATAGCAGAAGTGGCATTCTAGGATTTCATAAGGTAGGTCATAGAAAACCTGTAACTTCCACTTTTGCTTCTTAGAATCCTCTCTCTGGGAATGCTAAGCCATCTTGTTGGAAGATCAACTACCCTGAGACTACGCTGTGAAAAAGGATGTAGATAGCATATTGATGGAGCCAGCTAAGTCCATCCTTCCAGCCATCTATGTTAGACCTGGGCAAATGCACCAGTTTTGGCTTTCCAGCCCAGCCCAGCCCAGTCACCAAATGAATACTGTGGAATGACCTCTGGTAATATAATGTGGGACAGAAGAATCACCCTGTAGACACTTACAAATTACTGACTATTAAAATAATAACATGTAACAAAATGATTATTATTTTAAGCCACTTAGTTTTGGGGTTATTATGCAGCAATTAAAAATGAGAACAATCTCTTTGGCCACAATGATTGGTTCAGAGATGAGCCTGTGACCTGAGTCAATCAATGACATTCATTATAGGAGTTTTGCTAATGCAATTGGGAAAAAGAAGCTCTCTTTTCATTGTGAGGTGGTGATCGGGTAAGATAGAAAACTGAATTTAACTACTGGAACAGAGCTTGTTTGACTGAGTTCAGAAGAGAAGAGAATAACAGGAGAATGGAGAGAGGGGTAGTGATATCTGAAAACAATCATAGCACTGGTCTTTTATTTCATGGCAAAATAAACCTTTTGTTTAAATTAGTTGATTTATTTATTTATTGCCACCAAGAAAAGCTATACTAGGGGAAGAAAGGTGAAATGAGAAGGTAAAGTCTGCAAACAATGACATGAAGGATATCTATGCATGTAGATTTGTACATGTGTGCATTTTTTTTTAAGAGTTTGTTTTTATTTATTTGAGAGAGAGGGAGAAAGAGAGAGAAAACATGAGCTGGGGGAGAGGCAGATGGAGAGGGAGAGCCAGACTCCCCACTGAGCAGGGAGCCTGACGTGGGGCTTTATCTCAGGATCCTGGGATCAGGATGGGAGCCGAAAGCAGATGCTTAAGTGACTGAGCCACTCAGGTGCCCTGAAGTGTGTATATTTTAAGTGAATATCAAAGGTTCTGTTTAATGGTGGAGTCACACTTAAAGAAGGATGAAGGGGCACAAACTAAAGGCACATCTAAAAATATTTTTCCAGACCCATGGAGGAAGATCTCAATTCAAAGGCCATTTTTGTGGTTCCAAACAATAACAAAAGTTCAGATACATAGGACCCTGAGATCATGACCAGAGCAGAAACCAAGAGTTGGACACTCAACTGACTGAGCCATCCAAGCGCCCCAATACTAATATCAATATTTAAAAAGTACATTTCTTACACTGGCTGTTCATCATTTTTCATTGATTGGTAGAATAATCTCTCCTATTAAAAGTTCATGAATGATGTTTTCTAAAGTGTAAGGTTTTTGGAAGGGCCTCGGTTCTATATTGTGGGAAATCATCTGAATCCACTAGATAATGAGAGAAGTAGAATGAAGCTCTTAAATTGGTAGTCCTATTTATTGGGTTGCTGCTATGAAGTGGGTGAGAACTTTTTTTTTTTAAAGATTTTTTTTTATTTATTTGACAAACAGATCAAAGTAGGCAGAGAGGCAGGCAGAGAGAGACATGCGGAGGAGGCAGGCTCCCTGCTGAGCAGAGAGCCCGATGCAGGACTTGATCCCAGGACCCTGAGATCACGACTTGAGCCGAAGGCAGAGGCTTTAACCACTGAGCCACCCAGGCACCCCCGAGAACTTTATTTTTATTTTTTTTAATGTCTTTGCATCCTTTTTTTTTAAATTTTATTTTTTATAAACATATATTTTTATCCCCAGGGGTACAGGTCTGTGAATCGCCAGGTTTACACACTTCACAGCACTCACCATAGCACATACCCTCCCCAATGTCCATAACCCCACCCCCCCAAACCCCCCTCCCTCCCATCAACCTTCAGTTTGTTTTGTGAGATTAAGAGTCACTTATGGTTTGTCTCCCTCCCAATGCCATCTTGTTTCATTTACTCTTCTCCTACCCCCTTAACCCCCCATGTTGCATCTCCTCTCCCTCATATCAGGGAGATCATATGATAGTTGTCTTTCTCCGATTGACTTATTTCGCTAAGCATGATACCCTCTAGTTCCATCCACATCGTCGCAAATGGCAAGATTTCATTTCTTTTGATGGCTGCATAGTATTCCATTGTGTATATATACCACATCTTCTTTATCCATTCGTCTGTTGATGGACATCTAGGTTCTTTCCATAGTTTGGCTATTGTAGACATTGCTGCTATAAACATTCGGGTGCACGTGCCCCTTCGGATCACTATGTTTGTATCTTTAGGGTAAATACCCAGCAGTGCAATTGCTGGGTCATAGGGTAGTTCTATTTTCAACATTTTGAGGAACCTCCATGCTGTTTTCCAGAGTGGTTGCACCAGCTTGCATTCCCACCAACAGTGTAGGAGGGTTCCCCTTTCTCTGCATCCTTGCCAACATCTGTCATTTCCTGACTTGTTAATTTTAGCTATTCTGACTGGTGTGAGGTGGTATCTCATTGTGGTTTTGATTTGTATTTCCCTGATGCCGAGTGATATGGAGCACTTTTTCATGTGTCTGTTGGCCATCTGGATGTCTTCTTTGCAGAAATGTCTGTTCATGTCTTCTGCCCATTTCTTGATTGGATTATTTGTTCTTTGGGTGTTGAGTTTGCTAAGTTCTTTATAGGTTTTGGACACTAGCCCTTTATCTGATATGTCATTTGCAAATATCTTCTCCCATTCTGTCAGTTGTCTTTTGGTTTTGTTAACTGTTTCCTTTGCTGTGCAAAAGCTTTTGATCTTGATAAAATCCCAATAGTTCATTTTTGCCCTTGCTTCCCTTGCCTTTGGTGATGTTCCTAGGAAGATGTTGCTGCGGCTGAGGTCGAAGAGGTTGCTGCCTGTGTTCTCCTCAAGGATTTTGATGGATTCCTTTCTCACATTGAGATCCTTCATCCATTTTGAGTCTATTTTTGTGTGTGGTGTAAGGAAATGATCCAATTTCATTTTTCTGCATGTGGTTGTCCAATTTTCCCAACACCATTTATTGAAGAGGCTGTCTTTTTTCCATTGGACATTCTTTCCTGCTTTGTCGAAGATTAGTTGACCATAGAGTTGAGGGTCTATTTCTGGGCTCTCTATTCTGTTCCTTTGATCTATGTGTCTGTTTTTGTGCCAGTACCATGCTGTCTTGATGACGACAGCTTTGTAATAGAGCTTGAAGTCTGGATTGTGATGCCACCAACTTTGGCTTTCTTTTTCAATATTGCTTTGGCTATTCGAGGTCTTTTCTGGTTCCATATAAATTTTAGGATTATTTGTTCCATTTCTTTGAAAAAACTGGATGGTACTTTGATAGGAATTGCATTAAATGTGTAGATTGCTTTAGGTAGCATAGACATTTTCACAATATTTATTCTTCCAATCCAGGAGCATGGAACATTTTTCCATTTCTTTGTGTCTTCCTCAATTTCTTTCATGAGTACTTTATAGTTTTCTGTGTATAGATTCTTAGTCTCTTTGGTTAGGTTTATTCCTAGGTATCTTATAGTTTTGGGTGCAACTGTAAATGGGATTGACTCCTTAATTTCTCTTTCTTCTGTCTTGTTGTTGGTGTAGAGAAATGCAACTGATTTCTGTGCATTGATTTTATATCCTGACACTTTACTGAATTCCTGTACAAGTTCTAGCAGTTTTGGAGTGGAGTCTTTTGGGTTTTCCACATAGAGTATCATATCATCTGCGAAGAGTGATAGTTTGACTTCTTCTTTGCTGATTTGGATGCCTTTAATTTCTTTTTGTTGTCTGATTGCTGAGGCTAGGACTTCTAGTACTATGTTGAACAGCAGTGGTGATAACGGACATCCCTGCCGTGTTCCTGACCTTAGTGGAAAAGCTTTCAGTTTTTCTCCATTGAGAATGATATTTGCGGTGGGTTTTTCATAGATGGCTTTGATAATACTGAGGTATGTGCCCTCTATCCCTACACTTTGAAGAAGAGTTTTGATCAGGAAGGGATGCTGTACTTTGTCAAATGCTTTTTCAGCATCTATGGAGAGTATCATATGGTTCTTGTTCTTTCTTTTATTAATGTGTTGTATCACATTGATTGATTTGCGGATGTTGAACCAACCCTGCAGCCCTGGAATAAATCCCACTTGGTCATGGTGAATAATCCTTTTAACGTACTGTTGAATCCTATTGGCTAGTATTTTGGTGAGAATTTTTGCATCTGTGTTCATCAAGGATATTGGTCTGTAGTTCTCTTTTTTGATGGGATCCTTGTCTGGTTTTGGGATCAAGGTGATGCTGGCCTCATAAAATGAGTTTGGAAGTTTTCCTTCCATTTCTATTTTTTGGAACAGTTTCAGGAGAATAGGAATTAGTTCTTCTTTAAATGTTTGGTAGAATTCCCCCGGGAAGCCGTCTGGCCCTGGGCTTTTGTTTGTTTGGAGATTTTTGATGACTGTTTCAATCTCCTTACTGGTTATGGGTCTGTTCAGGCTTTCTATTTCTTCCTGGTTCAGTTGTGGTAGTTTATATGTCTCTAGGAATGCATCCATTTCTTCCAGATTGTCAAATTTGTTGGCGTAGAGTTGCTCATAGTATGTTCTTACAATTGTTGTATTTCTTTGGTGTTCGTTGTGATCTCTCCTCTTTCATTCATGATTTTATTTATTTGGGTCCTTTCTCTTTTCTTTTTGATAAGTCTGACCAGGGGTTTATCAATCTTATTAATTCTTTCAAAGAACCAGATCCTAGTTTCGTTGATTTCTTCTATTGTTTTTTTGGTTTCTATTTCATTGATTTCTGCTCTGATCTTTATGATTTCTCTTCTCCTGCTGGGTTTAGGGTTTCTTTCTTGTTCTTTCTCCAGCTCCTTTAGGTGTACGGTTAGGTTGTGTACCTGAGACCTTTCTTGTTTCTTGAGAAAGGCTTGTACCGCTATATATTTTCCTCTCAGGACTGCCTTTGCTGTGTCCCACAGATTTTGAACCATTATGTTTTCATTATCATTTGTTTCCATGAATTTTTTCAACTCTTCTTTAATTTCCTGGTTGACCCATTCATCCTTTAGAAGGATGCTGTTTAGTCTCCATGTATTTGGGTTCTTTCCAAATTTCCTCTTGTGATTGAGTTCTAGCTTCACAGCATTGTGGTCTGAAAATATGCAGGGAATGATCCCAATCTTTTGATACCGGTTGAGACCTGATTTTGGACCGAGGATGTGATCTATTCTGGAGAATGTTCCATGTGCACTAGAGAAGAATGTGTATTCTGTTGCTTTGGGATGAAATGTTCTGAATATATCTGTGATGTCCATCTGGTCCAGTGTGTCATTTAAGGCCTTGATTTCCTTGTTGATCTTTTGCTTGGATGATCTGTCCATTTCAGTGAGGGGAGTGTTAAAGTCCCCTACGATTATTGTATTATTGTCGATGTGTTTCTTTGATTTTGTTATTAATTGGTTTATATAGTTGGCTGCTCCCATGTTAGGGGCATAGATATTTAAAATTGTTAGATCTTCTGGTTGGACAGATCCTTTGAGTATGATATAGTGTCCTTCCTCATCTCTTATTATAGTCTTTGGCTTAAAATCTAATTGATCTGATATAAGGATTGCCACTCCTGCTTTCTTCTGATGTGCATTAGCATGGTAAATTCTTTTCCACCCCCTCACCTTAAATCTGGAGGTGTCTTCGGGTTTAAAATGAGTTTCTTGTAGGCAACATATAGATGGGTTTTTTTTTTTTTTTTTCCATTCTGATACCCTGTGTCTTTTGATTGGGGCATTTAGCCCATTAACATTCAGGGTAAGTATTGAGAGATATGAATTTAGTGCCATTGTATTGCCTGTAAGGTGACTGTTATTGTATATTGTCTCTGTTCCTTTCTGATCTACTACTTTTAGGGTCTCTCTTTGCTTAGAGGACCCCTTTCAATATTTCCTGTAGAGCTAGTTTGGTGTTTGCAAATTCTTTCAGTTTTTGTTTGTCCTGGAAGCTTTTAATCTCTCCTTCTATTTTCAATGATAGCCTAGCTGTATATAGTATTCTTGGCTGCATGTTTTTCTCGTTTAGTGCTCTGAATATATCATGCCAGCTCTTTCTGGCCTGCCAGGTCTCTGTGGATAAGTCTGCTGCCAATCTAATATTTTTACCATTGTATGTTACAGACTTCTTTTCC
>NW_019154094.1:25055195-25140293 GCF_002288905.1 Enhydra lutris kenyoni | reverse complement strand
TTTTTTTTTGTGGTGAATTTTCCCGCCTTGTCATTTTGTCCAGATAAGAGTATATGAAGGAGCAAGTAAAATACTAAAAGGGTGGCAACAACCCCAGGAAAATATGCTTTAGCCAAATCAGAAGAGATCCCAAATCGTGAGGGGGGAGAAAGGGGATAAAAAGAGGTTCAGAAAAAAAAAAAAAAGAAAGAAACATTTAAAAAAAGAAAACCAATAAAGAAAAAATATAAAAAGGGGAAAAAAAATATATATATTAGCTAAACTAGTTAAAAAACATTAAAAAAGAAAAGGGTAAAAGTTAAAAAAATTTAGCAGAAGAAGAGGATAAAAATTTGAAAAAAAAAACTTAAATTAACTGCAAGGCTAAAGAATCATGGGGAGAAAGGCATGAGTTCCGTGCTTTGCTTTCTCCTCCTCTGGAATTCCACTGCTCTCCTTGGTATTGAAACTGCTGTCCTTGGTAGGTGAACTTGGTCCTGGCTGGGCTTCTTGTTGATCTTCTGGGGGAGGGGCCTGTTGTAGTGATTCTCAAGTGCCTTTGCCCCAGGAGGAGATGCACCGCCCTTTCCCCCCGGGCTGGTCTGAGTAATCTGATCGGGTTTGCTTTTGGGAGCTTTTGTTCCCTGAGCGCTTTCCGTAGAGTTCCGGAGGATGGGAATGAAGATGGCGGCCTCCTGGTCTCCGGCCTGGAGGACCCGAGAGCCCGGGGCCCCACTCCTCAGTGCTCCCTCAGAGAACAGCGCCCAATTACTCCCGTCACCCTGGCCTCTGGCCGCGCTCCGAGCTGACCGAGCCTGCGACCAGTTCAAGGTAACCCCGAGCTGAGAGCTCACTCCTCGGCTCTGTCTCTGTAGCCGGCTTCCCCGTTCTAATACCTGTAAGCTCTGCGACAATCAGACACCCCGGATCCTTCTGTGACCCTGCGGGACCTGAGGCCACACTGACCCCACGTGGGTTTCACCCCGGTTAAGCCTCTGGAGCGATGTCCCTCAGCGGAACAGACTATTAAAAGTCCTGCTTTTGTGCTCCGTTGCTCCACCACTTGCCGGGAGCCGGCCTCTCCCCCAGCGGTCTATCTTCCTGTCGCTTTGTATTCACTTCTCCGCCAGTCCTACCTTTCAGAAAGTGGTTGATTTTTTGTTTCTAGAATTGCTGTTCTTCTTCTCTTGGATCTCCCATTGGATTTGTATGTGTTTGCAATCTTTAGATAAGCTATCTAGCTGATCTCCCGCTACCTGAAGTAGACTCAGCCTGCTACTTCGCCATCTTGACTCCTCCTCTGAAGTGGGTGAGAACTTTAAATGGGGAATCACCGGGGCTGAGTTTCTTGTAACCTTGATTACATCTATAAACCTTGGTGCCCTCTTTCATCAAATAGGGATGATCACAGTGTTCCCTCTTGGTAACATTGTTGGAATGATTTTGTATTAAACAGTTAATATAGAAAGAAGTTAGAAGAGGGCAAGTCATCTATAAGTGCAATCTGTATTATTATTACTTTTTAAGATTTTATTTATTTATTTGACAGAGAGATAGAGCATAAGTAGGCAGAACGTAAGGCAGAAGGAGAGGGAGAAGCAGGCTCTCCTCTAAGCAGGGAGCCTGATGTGGGCCTCAATCCCAGGACCCTGGGATCATGACCTGAGCCGAAGGCAGATACTTAACTGACTGAGTCACCCAGGCACCCCTGTGCAATATATATTATTAATGATGACCGTGGTGGCTGCCATCATCACTTACATTGCTTAGAACAATTCCTGGTATGTAACAAGTGTTTAATTAAATTCTGGAATTCATTTATATATTTATTATTGCCTACTCTAATTCCACAATGATATATTTGGTTTTAATTTGAATAAGTAAACTATATGGAGAATTATAATAAAGGCAAATAATTCCAACAAATTATCTCTGGCAACTAAGACCACTGGGAAAATGTTGAAAGATTGTTAAATCTGGTAAATATTCATCTGAATTTAATAGTATTCTTTTAAAAATTGAAACTGTATTTCTTTTTACTAAATAATCCTTGATATTTACTTTCTTAAAGTATTTTTTTATGGCAGGAAAAACTCACGTAATTTATCCAGTTGGCACCCCATTTCCTCTATTCAGTTAACTCAGGTTTTACTGTTTTGATATAAAAACAATGGTTACCGTTCCTAATGTATTTCTAAACCAGTTCTAGAAGGAACGAGTTATTTCAACTTGTCTGCCAGTAGAAATATGTGATTATTCAACCTACTGAAGCTACAAAGATAATTACGTTAATAACATTTATGGCAACTGCATTTGCTAATCATATTATTTTCACATTCGTTTTCCTACCTATTACTTCATGTTTAAATTCATCATAGCAAGAGGCTGAGCCTTATTTCCATATTTATTGTTACCTAGATATTTATACTATATGTTTATTTAAAAAGTAGCAATGGTTGTAATCTTGAATGTGCAACGCAAATGAAATATGATTACCAAAGATCCAATGAGGATTTTTCCTTTCCCCTCTTTCAGGAAACTGCTAACACAGTGGAGAGATGTACCTGCATTTGAGTTATCTTAATATATGCTCTGGAAAATCAATACAATAGATACTTGACCTTCCTCTTGTTCTTCTGAATAAGTAAGTCCATAGTGCAATCAAAAGGTATAAAATCTTAAGTATCCTAACAAGCTGATTTACATCGGGGAGCGAATTTGTAACATATTTACCTGATAGGCAAAGAAGAATAATGACTTGCCTATTACTTCCTTTTACTCTTTTGTAGAACCCAATAAATCTGTCACTTTCCTGCATTTTTATATTTGTTTTATTCATTTTTTTCCTGTCTATGCAAAATAATACAGTGGAAAGAACATTGAACTGGGAGTCAGAATTCCCTAGTGTACATCTGCACTCCGTTAATGAACTGCATCACCTTGTTCAACTTGAATTTTGTGAGTTGCCATTTCTTTACCCTAAGAAGTATGTGAACTCTAAATTCTAAAGGTAATATAAAATTTGATAATATCTTATGGACAGATCGGAGCATAGGTGGCTGAGGGCTTTTGTCCTGAGATGTGTAACTAGGAAATGTGTGGTTGGACCAGTCAACCAGGGGTGGCTCTCTGGGTTAACAAGGAAGCAGGCTCTTCTTCAGGAGACAGGAGGGTTAGACAGTGCTTCCTACAGCTCAAGGTGGTAAGACTGGGTGTCAGTTTTCATTTTGGAACCCTTGAGTGGAAGGGAAAATATAAAAAATAACATGATGTTATTATGTATGTATCTGTGTATGAGCGTATGTGTTGTGAGGGATGGGTAGGTGATCACTGATTCTTTGGTAGTCTACTAGTGCTTGGCCAAGTGCTAAGCATTGGGAAACAGGGGTGGCCAAAGCACTATACATTTTCTTCCCTTGTTGCTCAAAATGTAGTAGAAGTGACAGTCATATTAATGGGTAATTATGCTTTAGTATAATAAGTCCTACTGTAGAGTAAGCAGTGGGTACTAACTAAGGCAGCACAGGTGAGAGACACCAGACTCAGCCTGGGAGGGTAATTAAGGAAGACTTGTGTTAAGAGATATTGATGCAAAACTGGGAAGGAAAGAGTACTGGAGGTGGGGGGATCAGATTTTGCAAATGCCTGAAGATGAGAAGAAGTTTGAAATAAAAAGATGGGGACAGATGATTAAAAATCTTATAAAACCTAACACTGGCACTGGACTTTATCCAAAGGTAATGGGGACTTGAAGTTACATGTCATATGGATCTTTCCCTCTTAAGTCCAGAAAGGGCATTAAACTAGTTATGATAGCGCTGTAGAGCCAGATGCCCTGGTGAAATGGTCCAGTTTCCTTCAGCCTCATTTTATTCTTCTCTTCAAAGTCTCATTTCCCTTTGGTTTATCTTCCATCCTCTGCCTCCTTGGCAGTGTTCATATTCTGGGACCCTTCTTTACTTTTCCTTGTGTAGTTGTTTGTCTTTCTCTGAAACGGATTGAACCAATAAATTACTTTCACATGGTAATGGCTGAAAAACGACTAGATGTGCTATCCTTTCAAAGGGATTTGGGTTTTAAAAACAATTAGGATTATAAGAGTGATTTTTTAAAAAAGTCTCCCATTTTTCATGATCTCCATTAGTCCTTGCCTGTAAGCATATCTAAATTTTATAGGATTTAAACTGAAATTCAGTTAATTGTTTGAATCCTTTTCTGTTCATATAAATCTGAGAATGTATTCATTTTGTCTTGATAATGGCTTAATACTGTGGAAGAGTAGAATGCGGAATTCAAGAGACAGGGCTGCCAGATACACCTGCATAGGATCATGAAGGATACCTGGCCAGTGGCCTTCAGTTAAATGTACAAGTGTCTTTCTCCCTACTTTTGTGAAAGGTAGAATGAACAGGAAATGAACTCTAGCAAGGCCACATATATTGACAACACTTGATTAACTTGTGGTCTTTCTTCTCCCACCAGACCATAAAATACAGACTCTCCAGACTCCTTTGGTTATTTGTTTGTGACAGTTAAACATAAAAGTATATGTCACCTAGCACTGTGCCTAACACATACCAGATGTTCAATAAACAGTAGTTCCTTTTTCTTTTTTAAAGATTTTATTTACTTATTTGACAGAGAGAGAGATCACAAGTAGGCAGAGAGGCAGGCAGAGGGGGAGGGAGAAGCAGGCTCCCTGCTGAGCAGAGAGCCTGATGTGGGGCTTGATCCTAGGACCCTGAGATCATGACCTGAGCCGAAGGCAGAGGCTTAACCCACTGAGCCACCCAGGTGCCCTCAGTAGCTCTTTTTTGTGCGTAGTGATTTATAGGGACACATCAATATCTAGAGGCCTTATATGACAGTGATTTGGAGGTCAGACAGAATGGTGCTTGATTCTTCAGCTCACTGCTGGTGCTCAGACACATCCACAATGCTCCTGCCTTCCAGCCTCTGCTCTTGCTCTTTCTGCTGACTCTCGTCTCCTATCCCATGGCTTTGCTTGGCCAACGCCGACATCTTTCTGGTGCTTGCTCAAGTCTAACTTGCTCTGTGAGCTCTAACTGTATCCTTTTATTTAATGTTATTACTTACCTCCTTTTCCCCCGGCACTATCCTATTTTTTCATGAATGTATAATTTCCTAATTTAGCATATTACTGTCCTTCCTCCCTCCCTCCGTTTCTCCCTTCATTCCTTCCTTCCTTGGTGTTTAGGGCTGTTCCTGTCACAAACGATGAAAAGTAATTCTTAAATGAATGATTCTATCACAAGTCATGAAGCATCTAGAAAGTGAATGACCATACCTACCTACCACATAGGGTTGCTATGAAGATTAACTGAGACAATGAAGAGGCTGACACCTAGTGAAAGCTCAAGAAATGCTACAAAAGATACAAATGCAAATCTAAGATGTCTTTCTGGACAATTGGGATTTTTCCATGTTGTTATGTACTGAATGTTGGTGTACCCCCAGATGTACAGGTGGGAACGCTGACCCCCTAATGTGGCTACACTTGAAGTAAATAAGGCTAAATGTGGTCAGAAGGATGGGGCCCTGATATGATATGATTAAAGTCTTTATAAGAAGTGACACCAGAGGTGCCTGCGTAGCTCAGTTGGTTGAGCATCTGACTCTTGATTTTGGCTCAGATTATGATCTCAGGGTCCTGGGATCGAGCCCTGTATCAAGCTTCATGTTGGGTTCCATGCTCAGTGTGGAATCTGCTTGGGATTCTCTCCCCACAACCCCCATCAATAAATAAATCTTTAAAAAAAATTGACACCAGAGAGCTCAGTCTCTGCCCCGCTCTCCATTTCCATGTGCACACACCAAAAAAAGATGGTGTGAGGACATAGGGAACCATGGGAACCATCCAGAAGCCAAGAAGAGAGACTTCACCAGAAATATGAACCTTCATCTTAGACTTCCACCCTGCAGAAGAGTGAGAAATTGTTCTTGTTGTTGTTTAAGCTGTCCAGTCTGAGTATTTTGCCATTTTGCATATGGAAAAATGGGTTCACGGAATTATGAGCTTCATATAAGTTCACACAGTGAGATATACTAAGAATCTGGGTATTTGGTCAACAGGTATCTTTGCCATATCACAATGCTTCTCAAATCTACTCTTATGGAAAATGTAACAATGTTAGAGTTTAAAAACTTGTAAACCCCATAATCACTTAGTAGGACAGATATGTTTCTTATAATGGATATTGTATTTCTCAGCACAGCTCAGCTGAATGTTAAGTATAGCTAACAGGTATACTGAAGGGCAGAAGAGGTGAAGAATTCTAGCTACTAGTTTTAGTAGTTAGAAGAGAACTGTTTGCTCTGATCTGACTACCTAGTAGTTATAGATTATAATTTGCAAATGCATACTGACATATCTCATTTTTTCCATATATATTTCAACAAAACCTTCTTTCTACTTTATCTCAGTAGTGTCAGTAGCAGGTGTCTCTTTCCCTACCCCATCACATCATTGTTCTTCATCAGTATATGATGTTATTTGTTTTTGAGCAGATTATCTCATCTTTAGTTCATTTTCAGGGCCCAAAGGTGGCTCTATGGTAAGATAAATTAAGTGAATATCAAGACCAAGGAGGGTCAAGAGGCTTTAACTCAAGTTCCAATCCAGTCATTGATAATGGCTGCCTGGGGCACAATGTTTAAGATTCTAAAGCAGGGTCTAGATTTGAGGAGAAAGAGTGCTTTGATCTATTATCAGTGTCTCCCATGGGTGACAGAATGACAGCATGAAAGCTGTGGATTTGCTATGTATGGGGTACAACTTTAAATATTCAAGACTCTTCCTGGAACACAGGCCTGGCCTGTGGCCATAACAAATACCCTACCAGCCCAGAAAAAACAATGTAGGCTACTTTAGTGCCATAGGAAAACATGCTTCTGATTTATCTGCAAGATGGCTGCTTTGGGGGATGATTCAAATGAAACGAATGGGTATATTTCAAGCATTCCAAAATGAAAGACATTTTTAGGAGTATTTCATCTATCAATTCATAGAAATAGTCACCATTAGGTATTAAATTAGAGCAACCTGAAAAATTAACTTCCATGACAAATATTTCAAATTTTAAAACATTTTGTCAATGCAAGGACAGTTATTTCACCTTGAATTAATGCGTATCAATGAACCAAGCAGACCACAACCAAACACTGACCAATGGAGCTCAATATTACTCTGATTATGCTTGCCTAAGATTTACACCAGATCTCAGATACTGCAAACTACCCTGGAGTATAAATTGATAAGGCACGGGGTACCTGGGTGGTTCAGTTGGTTAAGCAACTGTCTTTGGCTCAGGTCATGATCTCAGGGTCCTGGGATTGAGCACCCCATCAGGGGAGTCTGCCCCTTCCCCCAGGTCATGCTGTCTCTCTCTCACTCTAATATATAAATAAAATATTAAAAAAATAAATTGATAAGGCATATTTGCTATATGTATGGTATGTAGGGGACACACCCTAAGGTGACTGCTTATTCATGCCCTTATTCATGTCCTTGTGCAATTTTTTCTGTTTATAGTGAGCAGGATCTGAAACTTGATTTTAAAAAATAGAATATGGCAAAAGGGATGGGACTGCCACTCCCATGATTATGTTTCATTATATAAGACTCCATCTTGGTAGACTAGAGAGAGATTTTCTTATTGACCTTGAGGAAGCATTCATGTGTGAATGTCTATGGAGAGGACCACATGATAGGGAATTATAAGCAGCTTCTAGGATTGAAGCGTGGCTTCCATCTGGCTTCCAATAAGAAGCTAGGTCCTTCAATCAGACAGCTACAAGGAAATAAATTCTGCCAACTGCCTGAATAAGCTTGAAATTGGATGCTTCCCTAGTTGAGCCTGCAGATGAGAACACAGCCCAGCTGACTTTGATGACAGCCTGGTAGACAGTGAAGAGAGGACCAGCTAAGCTGTGCTTGAACTCCTGACATACAAAAACTCTGAGTTAATATATGTGTGTTAAGTTGCTAGATTTGTAATATATCATGTAGAAATAGAAAGATAATATAAAGTGGTGGAGAATTTATAATGGAGACCTTATACTTGAACAGTGTGATTATAAGATTATTAATGTGATTATAAAGTTCTACCAAATGTCTTGAGTATGAGAAAACCTGTTAAAAGACAGAAGCAGACAATGTAGGAAGAATACAACTTATATTGTATAACTATACCCTGGACCATGGTTCTTAACTTGTTGTGTTTGCTAAACACGGCAGTTAAACACTTGAAAGGACTAAATTGTTTCTGCCTCTGTGGTTATCCACTGGGGCACTCTCCAAAACCTTGTCACTGTCTGAGAAGAAACATTTGTTACCCCGACTCTGCTTTTTTATGTGCATAGGAGGTAGCTCTCCCATGTCTCAGTGGCTTAACAGAATGCCACTCTTCTTACTTTCACTTACAGCCAGATGTACTCTATTCTTACCATTCTACATCATCTACAAACTTTATAATCTGACATCCTTTTCTCATAACCTTTGCCTTTGAGTAGATCACTCCATTTCAGCAAGAATTATATTTATTTCTTAACCATATTTAGATTCTTTGAAGGGAATGTGGTAGAGCTGTGTACCATAGCACAAGGTTGAAACTACTGTCCTTTGGGTTTATTACTGTTAGAGAGATTTTATGATCATTGATATTTTTATTAATGCAGATGGGGAACATTTTAAAGCTCACTACCTCACAATGTTTAGAGGCTGGATGGTAAATTTGTAGTAAAGGGATAAGAAAAGGATTGATGACCTCAAGGTAGATTTGATAGAAGGTGTCCTTTTTCTTTTAAAGAGCTGGAGTCAGTTGTGAGGACACTAGATATATTGTGACATGGCAGGGGACAGCTCCAGGGCTTTTGTGATTGTGCTCTTGTATGGTTCAGGTGAAACTAATCAAGTCAGCTCAAAGACTCAGTGGCAGAAACAACATGGCCCTCATTCTTGGCTCCTAGTAACAGTTGGAGTTAAGAGGCTCCAGGAACACAACTGAGTCAAAGGAGGTCCCTCACCGGGCTGTGGAAGGCAAATCTATACTTCCTGCTCAGAGAACAGTTTGTGCTTAGAGCCACTCAGGTTAGGATGGCAGTGAAGCAGTCCTACTGGTTATCAAAATAAAGGCCTACCAAGCAATTTCCCCCTGGCTCAACCTGCTGAGCTGGGCAAGAGAAGCTTGGTTGTATAGGAAAGATCCTTATGGAAAAATGCCTAGGTAGACTAAGGGGATATATGGACTCCATGGCTGGAAAGAGCTACACTTTTCCTTTTATTTAGCTGTACACAAGTGAGACTCACATGTGGTTATTCATCTTTTCCTTGTCCCAGTTTATAAAAAACCAGTCAAGTATGCACTAAAAATGAGTTTTCTATACACTGGATAAAATTTTCTTCTGTGATGACCAAGTTTACCCAGATTACATGATGATGATTGTATAATGAGGATGATGATGGTTACCATGGCCATAGATCATCATCACCACCAGCTACTGAATCATTCTCTCAGCAGTGAGCACTTAGATCAAACACAAAAACAAATCTATCAGTGCTGTTTCACTGGCTTCCTTTCCAAAATATGTGTTATCAGAAAATGAGGCCTCGGGGTGCCTGGGTGGCTCAGTGGGTTAAAGCCTCTGCCTTCAGCTCAGGTCATGATCCCAGGGTCCTGGGATCGAGCCCCGAACTGGGCTCTCTGCTCAGCAGGGAGCCTGCTTCCCCCGCTCTCTCTGCCTGCCTCTCTGCTGACTTGTGATCTCTGTCTGTCAAATAAATAAATAAAATCTTTAAAAAAATTAAAAAAAAAAAAAGAAAATGAGGCCTCAATCTGGGGAAATGCACACATACTTGCTTTTTGCCAGAAAGGCCTTCCTATCAAGTATGATTCTTAAAATAATTTTTAAGAAGTTAAAAAGTTAAGAAGTTAAGAAGTTATCAAGGCAAAATTCACATAACTAAACCATATCATCTTAACCATTTTAAAGAGTAAAATTCAGTGGATTTTAGTGCATTCACAATGTATAACTATCACTACTATCTGGGTTCCAGAACTATTTCATCACCCTAAAAGGAGTGTGCCCACTCAGCATCACTCCCCACCCCCTTCTCTCCACAGTCCCTGGCAACCTCAGGCATGCTTCCTATTTCTAAAGACTTGCCTGTTCTGGAAATTTCATACAAATGGATAATATAATATGTGGCCTTTTATTTCTGGCTGTTTCATAAAGTATAATGTTTTCAAAGTTCATCTATGTTGTAGTATGGATTAGTACTTCATTCCCTTTTAATGGCTGAATAATATTCTACTGTATGTTTCCCTGTTCATCCATTGATTGACATTTGAGTATTTTGACCTGTTGACTAACAAGAATATTGCTACTATAAATTTGTGTGAGTTTGGGTTTGAAAAGGAATCTTCAATTCTTTTGGGTCTAGGGGTGATTTTAGGGCTTGATTTTGATTCTTTTGGTCTGGTCAAGACTGGTTCTAGCAACACCATAGCTTGGGCCTGTTCTATTTCTGACATCTCTGAGAAGGAGCTGTTTGATTTTCAAGGATGAAGGTGAACAAGGGGAATGCAAGTACAAGTGGTGAAGTTAGGGAGGGAGAAGCATGCAGGCAAAGGGACCTGGGTCCTCTCTGAAGTAAATATAACTTTCCATCATCTATCATATATTGATAGTGGTAGAGATAATATCCACTTGCCTATGATGATTAGTCTGACGGTCTATGTTCATCTGTGTTCCAGGAATATGTTCAGTTTCTATCCAGTTACTCAATGGTTAGTAATCCATCAATTGTCTGAAATGATTAGGGCTAATGATCACAAATCAGGATATTTGGGCACTGTAAGCCAGGTTCCATCAACAAGTATTTTGTGTTTGATGACAGTCTTTGTTTCTATGTCTTTTAAAGCACAAGAAGACCCAAATTTATTTTTCCTAGCAGACAATAAAAAGAGTAATTATCATCATTATCTGTAAAATGGAATTAATAACAGGCTTGCTGTAAGGATTAAGAAACTTAACACATTTAAATTGCTTAGAACATTGCCCTTAATGTGAGTCAACTATTGTCATTATTATTACTCATTCAATACACATCAACAAAAGTGATATTAAAAAAAGTAAGTCAAACCATGCCATCCACCTGCTTACTAGGCTTCAATATCTTTCCACTTTACTATTCAGTAGAGAATTTGCCTGTAGTAAGCAAATTCCTGAATGACTTAGCCTCTAACTTTTCAAAGGTTTTTGGACTACTTTTATTCTGGCTTATTCCATGTCAACCACACTTTCTTTCCTAGAACAGGTCAAGATTTCCCTGCTGCAGAGACTTGGTACCTGCTTTTCTCTCAGCTGGGAATGTTTGTACATTGTGTTTCTTTTGGCTACTTGCTCCTCTTTTGTGGAACTTTGCTTCAGTGCTCCTTTCTCAGGGATGTCTTCCTTGCCAAAGAAGATTCTCCCATTTTTGATCTCTATTTCCACTCCTTTTGGTTAGGTCAGATGATAGCCTAATTAAAACCTGAAGCTATTTTATTTAATTACCCACTGACTATAGTTTCGTTCGTCTCTGAGAGTCACTTGAAAATACCAATCTCTAGCACAGTGTTTAAATATTCATGGTACACATTTATTAAATATTTTCCAAATAAATATAATCTCCAATAGTTTTCATTTCCACTTTTGGAAATTAGAGTTAACTAGGTATTTAAAGGTATGATCATTTTGAGATTTATTTATTTATTTATTTATTTGACAGAGAGAGAGAGAGAGAGAGAGAGAGAGCACAAGCAGGGAGAACGGCAGGCAGGGGGAGAAGCAGGCTCCCCTCTGAGCAGGGATCCTGATGTGGGACTTGATTCCCAGGACCCTGAGATCATGCCCTAGAGGAAGGCAGATGCTTACCTAACTGAGCTACCCAGGCACCCACATATGATCATCTTATACACTATCATGGTAGGTATCATCAATTCTCATATTATATATAATACTGTTTAAAAATTATTTATTTATTCTTTTGCATATTTTATTCCTCTTCATTCCTCAAAGGATTTGAGATAACAAATTCTGTCCAGTCTTGGTTATGGCCTGACTTCACCTAAGGCATGTTTTGACTTTGCATTCTTTTATTTATTTTTTTAATTAAAAAATATTTTATTTATTTATTTGAGAGAGAGAGACAGGTTGTAAGAGGGATAGAGAGCACAAGCAGAGAGGAGAGGGAGAAGCAGGCTCCTCACTGATCAGGGAGCCCAACTTGGGGCTCGTTCTCAGGGATCATGACCTGAGCTGACGGCAGAAGCTTAGCTGATTGAGCCACCTGTATGCCCCATTCTTAAAATTTTTTATTTAAATTAAATTAGGCAACATATAGGACATCATTAATTTTAGATGCAGGATTCAATAATTCATCAGTTGCTCATCAGGTTTTCATCCCCTCGTGTGCCCTCCTGAAGGGCATTCATTTCATATAGTAATTCAATTTTAAGTAGAATCAAGAAAAGAAGAAAAAAAAGTGGAAAGATCTAAATTCTGCATTTGAAGGTCTTCAGCTTCCATGAATAATTTTCCCTTTCTTTTGGTAGCTGAATTTCAATCCTTTGGAGAATCATCCCATTCTTACTGTCTATGTGTGTGCTTCTTGGGTTGAGAATGTTGCTTCTTCTTCTCCATAAACCATGGTCTTCTGGTCACAGTGATCGCTTACTGTAGGAACTGGCCAACTTTATTCCGTAGAGGGCCAGATAGTAAATATTTTTGGCTTTGTAGATGATAGTCTCTGTCCAACTACTGAACTCTGTTATTACATGATAAAAACAACCTAGACAACATATAAACAAATGGGCGTGGCTGTGTTCCAACAAAATTTTACTAACAATTGGGAGAGGAGGAGACTTGGTATATGGGTTGTAGTTTCCTGAACCCTTGCTTATAGCACTGCTCCTTCAAAGAGTGATTGTTATGGGTCTGCATCAAGGTAAGACAAAAATTAAGGGTAAGTGTTTAGAAAAATTTATACCAATCTGACTGAGTAGTCTTATGTCTGTGAAGTATAATAATAATTTGGGCTTGTATTCTGTAGGTCTATTTTTTTTTGCTTTCATTTTTATGTTAATTCATTTTTAATTGTATTTCACAAAGTTATTGGACCATGACAGATTAGATTAAGGAAAAAAGACAATTAAAAAGTCCTTCATGATGATAGGCTTGAGAAGCACTGGCTTAGGACACAACAAGACTTAAGCCAAACTCATCAGCCCAAACCAAGCTGATCTCAAGACTTTTATGGAGAGACTCATGTTCCCCTTGGCCCTCAAAACCAGAAAAATGTGAGGGTGGAGATGTCCGGAGCCACCTGAAAGAGACTACGAAGAAAGACACAACCAAGAGATGAAGAGAAATCGAGCATGATGACATCATTTGAGACTATACCTTGTTGAAACCTGCAGCTTACTTGTTACCCTGTCCTTGTGTTTCGTCTGCTCTCCCAGCTAGTAAATTTCACCATGGGACTTTACTTGTATTAAGCTAAAATAATCCCTTCTGCTCCTTCAAAGAAAAAAAAAAACAGTTAAAACTAGGCTATCTGTCACTTGTCACCAAGAGAATCCTGACAAATATGAATTTTCTAACCCTTCACTTCCATTTACTAACTGTGACATAATCACTTCCCCATTCATATATTCATTTCCCTGACCATGAAAATAATGAGGTTTTACCAAATACTCTTAGTTCTATTAGAATTTTAAAACGTATTACTACACTTGCATTTTTATGGTAAATTAAAAGTATTTATGTTCTAAATTTAAAATGCGAATTCAAGATTTTAGTGTGTAGTGTGTATTCTAAGAAAAAAATCTCAAACAATAAACAAAAAACAAAAAGCAAAAGTAGCAAGAATTCAAGTTTCAGTTAAGTCCTTGCCGAAACACATTTAAAAATCGTCTAAATGCTTCAATAAACAGTGGGTTTTTTTTTTGAATTAACATATAAAGAGTTTTCATGGAAATACTGCCCCAGATAATTGTTATTCCTATCAGTTTGGCCCTGACAAAATGAGTTCCTTAGTATAAATAAAAATTCTGCCTGGATCTCAAAAGGTATTTTAATACCCAGGCTGTTTAGGAGAGTTGAGAGATAATGTATCTCTTCGATAATTTCTACAGTTCCCATTTTAATGACAAGTTGACTATTTTGACTTCTATCAGGATTAAAGCAAAAGTCTGTTGCAAAAGTAAGAGAGGGAAAATTTACTTCTAGGCTCTAGCCAATACATGTCAAAAATCCCGTTTGCTGGAGACAGGCTTTAAAGGCTCTATTTCCCAGCAAGTGTTAAAAAATATCTCTTATACTCATGAAAGTCCCTGAAGACTGTTTCAAAGTCAATCACCCGGGTAGCCAATCCTACAGACATAGGCACTGCTTCAAATGTTTCCTTCTACATGGTGGCCACCAAAATAGTTTTTTTTTTTTTTTTTTTTTTTTTAAGATTTTATTTATTTATTTGATAGAGAGATCACAAGCAGGCAGAGAGGCAGGCAGAGAGAGAGGAGGAAGCAGGCTCCCCGATGAGCAGAGAGCCCGATGCGGGGCTTGATCCCAGGACTCTGAGATCATGACCCGAGCCAAAGGCAGCGGCTTAACCCACTGAGCCACCCAGGCGCCCCCCAAAATAGTTTTTGTTCAGAAAAAAAAAAAAAAAAAAAAAAGCCACCAAAAATTTTTGGAGACATTTTTATGATCCAAAATAGGCTTTTTAAAATCTTCTACTTGAATCAGCTTTCGAAAGAAAATGATCTTTGCATCCTCAAGCTGTCTTGCATTTCCGGTGACATCTTGGGCTATTAACTACCACAGTTTCAATCAGGGGTCACCTTGGCCTTGTTTTCTTAAAATAATAAACTCTGCTAGAAAGAGAGGCAGTGATTTGGGTCCACCTAGCCACCATGCGCTTTTCTAATTTGGCATTCACATTTTGCACAGATGCAGCACTGTTCTTTGCCCATTTATCCTTGTGATTTATAGCCCAACACTTGTAGATTATAAACATCTATAAGAGTGGGGACATTCACTAATTTGTCTTTGACTCCCAGGGCCTGGTTCCATACATATGTGTGGAATGGCTCATTATAAGATAACAAAAATTATTATTATTAAAGACTCTCTCTATTCCAGGTACTATCACGAATACTTTCCCTACTTCTAATCCTCACTGCAACTCCATGAAGTAGACAGTACTCTTAGCCCCATTTTACAGATGGGAAAAGGGGCACAGAGAAGTATTTTTCCAAGGTCATACAACAACCAGTAAGTGCTGAGCCAGGATTTAAACTGTGACTCAGAATCTCTAAACTGTTTCACAATTCCTAGGATTGAACTTTAAGTCACTGCTGATGAAGAACATACTAACTACCAAGTAAGAGATTAGTAATCAGAATCATTCACAGGTGATGCTCTCCATAGTATCATGAGATTCAAGTGGATCTTTTGGAAAAATTCCATTAGTTTACTACCAACTAGGGATAATTACCCAATGGCAGGTGACTGCTCAGTATTTCTCTACTTCCCGGCCACCACTCTGTAGTCCAAATCATCCTCTTCCTCCTGGGCTAATTATTTCCTCTAACACACATACCCCACCTGATCTTTCCAAGTTACAGCCACCTAAACAAACAAATAAACAAACATACCATACTGATTCTGTCATTTCCTTTTTTAAAACCTTCACTGGAATTCCATAGACCCATAGGGAAAAAGTCAAAATCCTCATCTGAGCGTGGAAAGTCCTTAGTGAGTGCTCATTTTTCCAGGCTCTTCTCAAGCTTCTTTCACTATATCCAACCATACTCTGTCTGCTTTCATTTCCTGGGGGAAGCATGCTCTTTCTTAGCTCAGGACATTTGCTCAGGCTGATCCTTCTGCTGGACACATTACCACTCCACACTTCCACCCACCCAACTGTGTCACTTTGACTTGCTTGTACATTTCCACTCATCCTTCTTTTTGGTGTCATCTTATCCAGAAAGGACATTCTGATACCTCCCAATCCCAGATCACATTAGATTCCTCTAATTTATACAAACATAGCCTTTTCTTGTTTTTTTTTTTTTTAAACCCTCATGATACTCTTATAATTACTTGTTTAATATCTGTCTTTCTTGCCAAATCCTCTGTACTCGTCATAATAAGGTCTGTCATATGGCTGACACCCCATAAATAGTTGTTGAATGAGTTAGTGGACATATGTTAAATCATTAAAACATTGTTACTTCTAGGAATTGTTACCTTGGAGAGGATAAAGGGTCTAAAACATATCTTGAAAGTTTGAGTGGTTGATAGAGCACTATAACAATTTACACAAGAACACTGAAAAATCAGGAAAAAAAAGAGGTATTATAATAATAGCTTATATATGCCAAGTATTTTTGTAAAAGACACTGCAAAGTGGCCATTTTGGTCTTGCTTTTCTATTTTTTTTTAAGATTTTATTTATTTATTTGACAGACAGAGATCACAAGTAGGCAGAGAGGCAGGCAGAGAGAAAGGAAGAAGCAGTCTCCCCTGCAGAGCAGAGAGCCCGATGTGGGGCTTGATCCCAGGACCCTGGGATTATGACCTGAGCTGAAGGCAGAGGCTTTAACCCACTGAGCCATCCAGGCGCCCCACTATTGGGTTTTTTTGTGAAGACCAAGTCAGAAATCTCTCTCTCTCTTTCCTCCTAAAAGCTGGTGAGAAACAACAATATTAACAGTAGTGGTAGTGTTGATGGTGAGAACAGTAAAGATAATTATGATGATGCTGAATGTCCCTGCGTTACTATATGTCATGTACATTATATGCAGCATAATCATATGTGCACTTCAGGACCACCCCATGAAATAGATAATGTTATACCCAGACCATAGAGATGAAGAAACCGAGCCACAGAAGCAGTAAATTATTCCCTACATTTACAAAAATAATAAGGGCAAAGTCAGGACACACATCAACCCAGTCTTAACATTCAGATTACATGTGCTTGGCCACTGTGTTGAGAAAATCTGTTTTAGTTATCTATTGCTTGAAATTTAGCAGCTGAGAACAGTGATATTCCATCTTAGTTTTGTGGGCTGAATGGGCTCAGATGTGAGGTTCTTGCTTGGGATCTTCCACGAAATTGTAATTAGTTGTCATTTGGGGTCCTTTGGTGTCTATAGGTTTGACTGGTTTGGATATCCAAGATGATGTACTGGGGGACCAACAACGGACGCTGCTGATGACTAGGAGCTTTTGAGACTGTTGGCTGGAGGAAGGCTCCATGAGGCTTGGGTATTTCACAGCCCTAAAGCTGAATTGTGATAGGATACTGCAGCAGGATATTCCACGATACCAGAGCAAAACTCCATGTGATCTGGAAGTTCAGAACCTGACTTTTCTCACATTCTATCAGTCAGGCAAACACTAAGAACCACCAGGGTTGAAGGGCAGAGGAATTAAACTCAGTCACTCACCATTGAGGGGAAGCAAATATACACACAGAGAGGAGAAACTGATGAAGGCCATCTTGGAAACTATCTACCTTAAAATGCTCTCTTTTCCCTTAATTTATTCATATCTGCTACTCTTTAACCTTGAACATGCAGACTAAGAAGCTAGGCCTTGCTATATATATTCCTTTCAATTCTCATAGGAGAACAACTTCAGGCGTCTCTTAGACAAAACACAGACACAGTGGTATCTGATTTGAGAAGATTTGCTGTTTGTCCTTTTTTTTTTTTTTTGCTTGAGGAAAAGAAGATTCACTATCATTCTATTTCAAGAGGCAAGTGGGAAAATCCTACAGAACAAACATGAGCACTTCAAAGGAAGCTTCTTAAATCACTGTCCATAGAGATCACTTTTCCCTTTAAGCCTGTGAGGGAAGTTTGGAGTTGCCTAACTTACTTTGATGTAAATTCTTTCCTTGGTTTCCTTTCTTTCCTGACCCACTTGGGAGACGGGAGCATGTATCTTTCTGTAACCTCACAATCAACCCTGAGTTGCTTTAGATATTTGTCCTCAGGCTATGCCTGTAGCAGAGTAGACTGTGGATGGGATTGAAACCGTGCCCCCGATCCAAAATAATGGAGAATGGTAGTTGGTAAATTAGTTGAAAAATTCAGTTAAAACAATAAATGACCAAAAAAGTCCCAACAATAAATCAAAAGTTGCTACATAAACCTTATATATATTTTAGTATAACTTAAAAGAGCTAAAGGTATACTTATTTGCTAATTAAAAAATTTAAGGAGAAGAGTAAATGAAACAAGATGGGATTGGGAGGGAGACAAACCATAAGTGACTCTCAATCTCACAAAACAAACTGAGGGTTGATGGGGGGAAGGGGGTGGGGGGGGGTGGGGTTATGGACATTGGGGAGGGTATGTGCTATGGTGAGTGCTGTGAAGTGTGTAAACCTGGAGATTCACAGACCTGTACCCCTGGGGATAAAAATATATGTTTATAAAAAATAAAATTAAAAAAAAAAAGAAATAAATAAAAGGGGGATCTGGCTGGCTCAATCTGCATGCGACTCTTGATCTTAGGGTCTTGAGTTCAAGCCCCAGGTTGAGTGTACAGCCTACTTTAAAAAAAAAAAAAAATTTAAGGCCAAGGACTTTTCTTAGAGTCAGAGACCGGATTTTGAGGTTCCCAGTAGTCATCCTTGCATACACTATATTTATTATGCATCATCTTTAATGCCATGTTTTGTGTTATTTAAAGTGAGAACTTAAGGCAGAGCACAGAACACTTCCCAAGAATACTTTTTAGACAATTTCTCCCACCTGCAAAAGGGTAATGTTTCTTTTTCATTTAAACTTTTTAAAGCATTTAACTCTTTTCTTTTCCAGCTCATATTTCATTAGTTTATATAATATTTAATTAAGTTAACGTATTTCAATAGCAAATAAAATATGCATGAACAAGTTTGGAAACACTATATCTTGCTGAGTATACAACTCAATTAGTGAGAGCACAAGTATTCCAATGAACCAGAAAATGGCCTACCAGCCAGTCAGGTCTCACTATGTTGTTGGCCTCTACTGGGATTTTTACAGAGAGAATGGAGAGTGGGAGTTCACCCGGTGTGCTGGTTAGAGGTCAGTTAAAGGAATTTCTGCTGTGTTCTTTTGTTTTTCACACTGGCTGTCACTTAACCTCACTGAAAACACATCATTCACAGTCCAGAGGAGAATCAACATGATCTTTTTGGAAAGTCCTGTGGAATCCAAGCCCAGTTTAAGTAAAAGTTATCATTTTTAAAAACACGTTCTATGTGCCAGGCATTGTTTAAAGGGTTTCATGTTCCTTATCTAATTTTATCCTTACAGTGACCCTATGAAGTAAAGGATCAGTTAGGAATGGCCTTAAAATGCTAGTGTAGTTGCAACAGAGACTTAAAAAGTTTAGGTTTCTTGTAGGAAAAAATGACTGGAAAGGTATTAGCCCAAGGTTTGTGTGCTATCATTAGGAATTCATTCATTAGGAGTAACTTCTATTTTTTTTATTTTAAAGATTTTATTTATTTGACAGAGAGAGAGAGAGATCACAAGTAGGCAGAGAGGAAGGCAGAGAGAGAGGGGGAAGCAAGCTCCCTGCTGAGCAGAGAGCCCGTTGCGGGGCTCGATCCCAGGACTCTGAGATCATGACCCGAGTTGAAGGCAGAGGCTTTAATCCACTGAGCCACCCAGGCGCCCCAGGAGTAACTTCTATTTTCAAGATCATTACATGATCCAAGATGACCACTGGTGCCTTCATATCTGTTTTCTGGCAACAGATGGTAGAAAGGAGAAAAGTTCTCTGGGAGAATTTTCTAAGATCCAGAACGCAACTGTAAAGGCTACACTTGTCCATGAGGGAGTTTGGGATATATATTTTTTAGCTATGCAATTTGGTACTCAGCATAAAATGTGAGTTCTTCAACAAATGAAAAAAGTATGGATAATGGGCATCAACCAGCAGACCAGGACCCAGGGAGTTCTTCCCACTGTCTCTGTTTCATAGAGGAAGGAACTAAGAATTATCAGTGTCAAGGTCTTGATCATCAAGGTAGTAAATAATAGGTCTGAAATTTGTAACAGATGTGGCATTAGAGTTAATCCTTACCACCAACCCTGAAAGGTTTATAATATCAGTCCTAATTTTTAGGAAACTCAAGCTTAGAGAGGCTAAATCTACCAAAAATTACATGGCAAGTAAAATCAGATACTGAAATGGAATCCTGGTGTATCAGATTCCCACGTGAAAGCTCTAAACCATGACACCATACTTGACTCTATCAGGTGCTCTAGAGGGGAGTCAACATAAATTTCAGATACTGTCTCATCCCTTTGTGCACCATGCCCCCAGAGAACGTTGCTCGGTTGAGAAAAATATCACTCATTTACAATATGCAATTAACAATATGGTTCATTATTCTTAAATCTGTTTTCAAACTCAGTATCCAAATTTGCCTGATCATAGAAAATAACTGATGCATTTGTCAAGAAAAAAATAAATTCCCAGTTCTTCTTCCTAGAAATTATATTGAGTAGCTCTAGGATAAAAATAAGAAATCTATGTTGAAACAGTGCCCCAACTCATACCTATTAACAGGCTAATGTGGAAACTACACATTTTACATGTTAAATCAAGGGCTTTTTTTTTAAGGCTGAGTTCACACAGAGCTTGAAGGTGGAATTGCATTCTCACAATAGTGGTGTTTTTTTTTTTTTTTTTGTTTTGTTTTATTTTTTTAAGGCTTTTCTTCTAACAACAACAAAAAACCCAAAAATGTTGCCTTTCCTTTCCTTTCTAATCTTCTGTGTTTTCTACAAAACAAATATGGAAACAATTCCAACCAAACTGTGGGTCAAATTCCAAAGTCACTCATCTTGAAACATCACAATTAAAAAGTCATCCATGAAAAAGGTCAAGAATGAAAGTCCACAGTGAAACAACAGAGAACTTGAACAAACGCTCTTTTCTGATTCATTCATTGGTTTCTTCTTTCATTCATGGAGAGATCCGATGAACTCAAGGAGAAATGGGGCTATGCGGACTATCAGAGAAGCAACTCACTCAGAAATTCTCTCTGTAGTCTGGCTTCCCTGGGCTTTGCTGCCTTAACTTTCAGAAAAGAAAGTCTCAGAGACATAAAAACCTGCACTGAGTGTTCTGGAAAAGGCTTGATGCAGAAAAGGCCACTGAAATAGAACAGGGCAAGAAAGAGAGAATGATTCTTAATTTATCAGGGCTCAATCACAGGAAGAAAGTGAGTTTTACAAAGAAAGGGAGTTTTTACAAAGCCTTTCGCTTTTTCTGGAGCAACACAACTATAACTGGGGATTCAGGAGGGCAAGGGTCTATGAGTGCAAAATATAGAACAGAAAGCCCCTCACCCTTTAATATCATTTGTATATGTGTGTATGCATGTTTCAAGTTTTTGTGTAGTGTTCAGAGTATACTACCACAGATGTGCTTGTATACAGAGTAAATAAATAAGTATGCATAACCTGAGGGTATGCTCTCAATTTTTATTATTTATTTATTTATACTAATGAGGTAGGTGATGAACAAGTTTGATATAGAACAATGCTCTCTCTTTAGTGAACTTTATAATCACCTGGAAGTCCTGTTAAAATGTAGGTTCTTGGACCCACATCCAGAGATTCTGATCTGGTAGGTCTAGGATGGGCCAATAAATTGCATTTTTAACAATTTCCTCGGTGATGCTGACTTAACTCATTTATAAACAACACTTTGAGTAGCTCTATCCTAGAGCAGTGGTTATCAAACTTATTGGTCTCAGGATCCTTTAGATTCTTAAAAATGGTTGGGAACACTAAATAATTTTATCTATTGAGATCTATAGATACTTAACAGAATTAAAAATTAAACTGGGGGTACCTGGGTGGCTCAGTCGGTTAAGCATCTGCCTTCAGCTCAGGTCATGATCCTGGAGTTCCTGGACTGAGCAGGCTCCCTGCTTAGTGGGGAGTCTGCTGCTCTCACTGACCCTTCCCTCTCTGGTGCTTTCTCTCTCTCTCAAATATATAAACAGAATCTTAAAAAAAAAAAAAAAAAGAAATTAAATTGAGAAACAAAAATTATTAACTCACTTAAACCTAACAATAAGAACCTTCACAGTAACATAAATAGCATATTTTAATGGAAAATAACTATATTTTGCAACACGAAATAATTAGTAAGAAAAGTCATTTATTTTGTTTGTAAAGTTTTTAAATATCTTTAAAGTCCAGATTAATAGAAGAGAGTTGGAATTTCATATCTGCTTCTCTTTCCAATCTCTTGCTATATGTTTTTTGCTTGAAGTATAATAAGAAAATCTGGCCTCCCACTGGTATGTGATAGGAAAGGGGGGATACTATATTGCATAATGATATTATAGAATCATAAGAGTCTTTTAAGGTAATTGTGGACATTTTAATTTGATACTCAAAACTCAAAAGAGTCTTTCTTAAAGTTTAACAACAATGTAGCTCTAAAAGCATATCAATGAACTTTTCATGATCAATTACAGAAGAAATTGTTAATCTATTCCTCACTTTGAATGATCTTATTTCCATGCAAGATTTTGTAATACTATGAATTGTTCACTGAAAAACATTGGTTCACTAAGTTAAACTGACTTTCCAAATGTTGACATATGTTATTATACGATATAAAATAAATCATATTTGTTAAGATAATTCCCAATCATATCTGAAAGTCTTTAAGTACTGGGGATCTAACAAGTTAAAGTTTCCCCATTTTTTAAAAAAGATATTATTTATTTATTTGACAGAGAGATCACAAGTAGTCAGAGAGGCAGGCAGAGAGAGAAGGGGAAGCAGGCTCCCTGCTGAGCAGAGAGCCCGATACAGGGCTCAATCCCAGGACCCTGGGATCATGACCTGAGCTGAAGGCAGAGGCTTTAACCCACTGAGCCACCCAGGCGCCCCAAAGTTTCCCAAAATTTTAATGTTTCACTTGAAAGCTTAAATTTTATCATTGGTAAAAATATTATCAATTCTTTACTTGGAAGTCACAGGCTCACTTTCTTTCTTTCTTTCTTTCTTTTTTTGGAGAAAATGTGTGCCAAATATGAATTCTAAATAAACATAGTTTATCAACTTTCTATATAAATAAAAATGATGTTCCATAAAAACGGTGGCTAGTTCAGGCTGCTGTTTGATCGATTATATAAGCCCTTCTCCTATAGGAAAGGATTTTACATGAGTTTACCATTTTGTCACACGGACTATTAAAAAGATGTATGCTTAAATGTTTAAAGAAATGAAAACGTTTTACTGTTGTATTAGTGACATTCTTAAGTAAAACTGACATTTTTTATGTTACTGTATGTGGCAGTGAATAAAACCATAGTCATGGGTACATTTTGGTGAAACTGCCTTAATTCATGCTAAGGCAACAACAGTTTTATCTACCACTGCCTTTGCACCATTAGTGCACATGTTAACACAATGAAAAAATTGTTTAATTATTACCATGAAAATAATTTTGAACATGCAGCCTCCCTGAAAGGTGTCTTAGGATACCATCAAAAGTCTATGGATTATACCTTGAAAACCACTGTTCTGGGGAAAAATAGAGTCAGCATTACAAACTGAACTTGGCATATATCTATCTGTCTATCTATCTATCTATCTATATCTATATATATGTACAGTTGGCTGTCAGTGTTTACAAATAAATTGAATTAGCTATAACCATTTAATAATTAGGATATTTCATTTCAAAATCTGGATTCCAGACTCTTCCTGATGGATCACAGATCTGATAGGCAATGCATCCTTGATCCTTCATGGTGATAATGAGCGTTGGTTACCCATTTACATGAGGCTGGTCCCTCCCTAGTGCCATCATCTCTGTCCAGCTTATTACATTCATTCCATTTACTTTCCTAGGTATAGAGCAATTTAAATGTGTAAATCCTTATAATATGATAAATATGTGAGAACTGGAACTGGATATGTGAGAGTCAAAATCTCAACCTTTCTGCCCATTGGTTATGCGACTTAGTGAAATTAGCTCAATTCTTTCTTAATTTCAATTTCCTTGTCTTCTAAATGGGGAATAATAATATGGAAGTTGTGGGACTTGTGTGACATTATGTCAGTAAAGGGTCATGTCCTGAGTCTATCAAATCCCTAAGTGCACAATACATGTTAGTTCTATTGGCAGTGTCAATTGGAACAGAGATGCATTTTCATTTAATCTTCACAGTGACCCAATGAGATACGTGATCCCATTTTAGAGATGAAGAAAATGAGGCAAAGAAAGGCAATCAATACATAGCAATAGCTCTGGTGGTACCACTAATAATAGTGAGAAAACAAATGGCACGTACTGAGCACTTACCATATTGCTGGTATTGTGCTAATTATCATATTGAATCTTTTTTATTGAATGTAATGGACATGGACATTATGTAAGATTAAAGTATACAGCATGCTGATTTGATACATTTGTATGTTGTAATATGGTTACCACCATAGAATTAGCGAACACCTCCATCACATCACTTATTTCTTTATTTTTATTCATTTAATTTTTATGATGAGAAATCTCTCAGCAGCTTTCAAATACACAATCCAGGATTATTAACCATAATCACAATGTGGGGCATTAGATCCTCAGAACTTATTTATCTTCTAACTTCAAGTTTGTACCCCAGGACCAGCATCTTCCCGATTCTTCTACCTCCTAAACCACGGTAACCACCTTTCTATTCTCTGTTTCTATGAGTTTAGCTTTTTAAGATTCCACATATAAATGAAATCATACAATATTGTTTTCCTCTTACTTATCTCATTTAGTATAATGCCCTTGAGGACAAATGACAGGATTTCCTTCTTTTTTATGGGTGAATAATATTCTGATTTAAGAAATGGGCAGAGGAACTGAATAGACATTTCTCCAAGGAAGACATACAGATGGCCAACAGACACATGAAAATATGCTCACTATCACTCATCATCAGGGAAATGAGAATCTAAATCACAATGAGACATCAGCTTACACTTGTTAGAACGGCTATTATCGAAAATAACAACGGTTGGTGAGGATGTAAAGAAAAGGGAAACCCTGTGTTCTGCTGGTGGTGTGGAGCTCAAACTGGTACAGTGACTACGGAAAACTATGAAGCTTCCTCAAAAAAAAAAGGCGGGGGGCACCCGGGTGACTCAGTGGGTTAAACATCTGCCTTCGGTTCGGGTCATGATTCCAGGGTCCTGGGATTGAGCCCCTCATTCGGGCTTCTCCTTCTCCTCTCCCCTCTGCCTGCTGCTATGCCTTCTTGTGCTCTCTATCTCTCTGTCAAATATATAAATAAAATCTTTAAAAAAATAAAAAATAAATAAAAATAAAACTACCATATAAACCAGCAATTCCACTTCTGGGTATACACCCAAAGGAAATAAAAACAGGCTATTAAAAAGATACCTGCCCTTTTATGTTCATTGCAACAATAACCAAGATATGGAAACAACCGTAGTGTTCATGAATGAATCAATGAATGAATGAATGAATAAAGAACATTTGATTTAATCTTTATAAAAACCCTTTGATTTTATTGCCATTATATAGATGGAAACAATGAGGCTCAAGGAATTCAGGGAGTTTGCTCAGGAGCCATTGTAGTACTTGGATTTGGAGCTGGATGAGGCTCTACATTATTTATCCTTAAAAGCCCGAAATACTGACTTCTATCTATAATATTGGCATGAGCTGAAATAGGCCCATATCTATCTGTACTGGTCACTGATGATCAATGGACTGGGGTCTCCACAAAGAGGAGATCCAGGCTACTTACTCAGTCTTGTGAATGTTAAATCACATTTTTCCCCTGGTGGAGATTCTCCGACACACACCGATGAAAAGAAAAAGCAGAAACATCCACAAGACCCTAATGTTTCAATAAGATTAATTTATAATATATCATATTATTTACCTTTTTGGTAGAGAGAACAGTCTGATACTGACAGAAGTTTCAACATTTAGAGGGATAAACAAATACTTCCATCTCCACAAATATGCCACAATTTGTGAATCAGATAACAGAGCAGAATTAACTGCCAGTGAAAATTAAAACTACAAACACTTTTTTTTTTCTTTTGTCAAACCTAGAGGTTTCAAACAATGAAAGAACTTCACGTTATGGTTAAAAAAAAAAATGTTGCTGTTTCTGACTGTAATTAGAACCACCTGAACTTTGCTGTAGAGTACCACCCAGTTTCCCCAAACCTTCCTGACATTGTAATATTTTGGATTTAGGTCACATTTCTGGGCGATTGACATTCTCTCTGATTTGCAATTAAATTCTGGAGTTTTCAAACACTCTCTGACCCCTCATTACATCTTCATCTTTTCCTAAGTTTAAGAATGACCTTGCTTGGGTTAATTGATCCCAAAGGGCTATAATTTCTTGTATTTTATTTCATTTTGTCCTTGGCTTATTGTCAAAACTTACTGGAAATAAAGCATCCCAATAAACTCACAATCAGCGTTAAATAGCTTCAAAAATAAGCACATCAACAACCCATAGAGCGATGCCAAATTGCCTCTGAAAAGCAGTGTAAACACTGGTTATGATGAGGAGATGCCAAGCGGACAGATGAGAAATAGGTAACTCAGTTATCCAAATGCCCAGATACCAAGACATCTGGGTCATTAACATAACAATTGCCTTTTTATAAGGACTATTGCTAGGCTGACAATATCAAACAAAGGTTCAGGTCACAGACCTGCCAGGTCACCATCCCTGAATGCTTTGCTATGTAGCCACATCCTGGGTAAGTACAACGCATCATCTCTTACATTAACGACTCTACAATGACCCTACTAGAAGGATGAGTTGTTACGCTCACTGTACAGATGAGAACACTGAGACCTGGAAAGATTAAGAAACTTTTTTTTGCAGAGCTCTAATCTGGTAAACGGCTGCTTTGAACCGTGTCTGTTTGGTTTCAAAGCTCTGGATTTGTTTATGGCGAAGGCATGGTGTATAGATTAGGGACTGCAAATGGAAATGCTCTCAGGGGTATACAAATGGCCTGAATTTGTGAACAGTGACGTGTTTCAGACCACAGCGAGAGGGCAGACCCACAATGAATTGCAGACTGCCAGCCCTGCCTGATAGTTTGTAAATCTAAAATTCACAAAAGGAGTAGGTAGGCAAAACGAAGAACTATAATCCAGTTTTCCCAATACCTTCATTTACTGGTCTAATGTAAACAAACAAAGCAATGATCCCCCCAATACTGGTTTCTATTTCTTTTATTTAGCTACTAATGGTTAGGCAGCTGAAATCTGTTTTAACAACATAGGGATAAAGGAAGGGCTCCCATGTTACCAGATTTGGTGGGATTATAGGTTAAACTTTTTCAACCAGTGCCTGGAGTGAAGTCAGTGATTTCCAGCTCTCCACTTAAATCTTTACACTAGTAAAGGAGCAAAATGTTCATGTCAATATGAAAATTTATTTATTTATTTATTTTAATAATTAAAAAAAATTTTTTTATAAACATATAATGTATTGTTAGCCCCAGGGGTACAGGTGTGTGAATCGCCAGGTTTACACACTTCACAGCACTCACCATAGCACATACCCTCCCCAATTCAGTATGAAAATTTTCTAAAAACTCAGTGTGCTAACCAGTGGTGTACTACCCTGAGACAAGTGACCAGGGAGGGGAGTGGCATCATCTGAATAAATAACTGAGCACTTGAATTTATTTTTTTAAATTTTTTAAAAAAGATTTTATTTATTTATTCGACAGACAGAGATCACAAGTAGGCAGAGCGGCAGGCAGAGAGAGAGGAGGAAGCAGGCTCCCTGCCGAGCAGAGAGCCCGATGTGGGGCTCGATCCCAGAACCCTGAGATCATGACCTGAGCTGAAGGCAACGGCTTTAACCCACTGAGCCACCCAGGCGCCCCTGAGCACTTGAATTTAGTTGACTGGACATAAAATTCCTTATTAGGTAGACACAAAGTCTATTATAATAACTATAATTTACTTACATTTATTCGAGTGTCAAGAAAAGGAGAAGAATGAAAATATCTCAGATGTGCCCCATAAATATGTTAAGTATAGACTGGGTTTCTCTATTGTACCAAGAGTGTTTCAGTAATTTTCCATCACACATACTCACGTTATCTAAACTTTGACTTTACTGGTAGGGGGAAAAACAGATCGACTTTTCCTAATTTTCTAAGGAAGCCAGTGGCAATTAGAAAAACATTCATATTCATTTACGCCACTGCTCTGTGTGTAGTGTGGTTTGGGGTAGAGCAGCTTAATTCAAACAAGTGGTTATTTTGGAAACAACTGGCTGGAATCAGTGAAACATCTGGTAAAGCCAGCTGGAGAGTTGACAGCATTTACCCTTCTCCCCCAGCTGGCTTGTGTATGATAAAGTATTGGCACTGACTACCAGAGAGATTCTGTAGCCTGTAGCTGGAAATCGTTAAGAAGAGAAAAGACAGTCATTTGTTCTGGGTGGATTAGAAGCCCAGAAGGCTTGAGGGCTGGGGACTGCAAGCAATGAGCCCTTTCATGGTTTCCTTGCCTGTGTAGATACTGCCACATCCACCTCTTTGAAATTCCAATAATCCCTCTACCTTTGCAAGAGCATGAACTACCATGGAAGGTAATCAAAAGATGGGTTAAAATAGCCCTGGTTATGATTCTTGCCTTGAAATTAAACCCCAGCAAGCAAATTGTTTCCTTTTTCCTGAAAAGATTTTAAATCCAATTTATTTGAGGTTTCTATTTAAATGGAAAGTACTGTAGCATCTCATGCAAAGTGAAATCAATCTCTTCAGAAAAAGGAGGAGGAGAAGGGAGAAGGAGAGAATGTGGGCCAAGCATATGGAGATTAAAACTTGCTTTTTCAAAGATTTTGAAATATGAGAAACTATCTCTGCCTATAAGATTAATGATGGATCCCTGAGACAGAACCACCCTATTTAACTGCTTTCCTGGATGCCTAATAGGCATCTCGAACTTAATTTATCGAAACCCAATTTCTCATTCTGCTTCCGCCTAGCTTAGTTCTTTCCTAGTTTTTTTTCAATCAGAAAATGGAACCAACAACCTAGGTGTTGATGTCCACCCATGGAAATCCTCTTTGATTCACCTCTTCGCATGACTTCTCACATCCAACTCATCTGATTTTATCTCCACAACACATTCCAAATTAATCTCTCTCTGCTACTCTTACCCTGGACCAACCCCTTTCATCTAGACCACTGCTACGGCCTGTTAGCTAGTCCCCTGGCTTCCATCCTTAACTCTGGAGAATCCATTCCCTGCAGAGCAGAGTGAACTCAACAGCAACAATGTCCAACAGGGCGGTCACAAAATGTAGGTGGCTATGAAACCCTGGAAATGTGGTTACTCCCAACTGAGATACACTCTTAAGTGCGAAATACACTCTATACTTCAGAGATTTAATATAAAGAAAAAAGAATGTGAAACATCCCATTAATACTCTTTATATTGATTACATTTTCAAGTTATAATATCTTGGATGCATTTGGATTAAAGAAAAAATATTATTGAAGTTAATTTCACCTGTTTTGTTTTACTTTTTTTTTTTTTACGGTAGCTACTACACATTTAAAATCATGTGTGTGATTCACATATTTCTATGGGACAGCACTATTATAAAATATCAGATTGTGGTCCTTGAAAATCTTGTATTGGCTTCCCATGGTATAAAATCCAAGCTTTCTACCATGATCTATAAAACCCTAAGTGGCCTGCCCTCTCACCTCTTCTTGTGCTCCTCTATAAACTTCAGGTTCTAGTCACACTGATCTTTTGGGTGTCTTTAAAATATATGAAATAAATTCTCCCTTTAAAGTCTTTGCTCTGGCTGTTCCTTCTTCTTGGAAGGCTTTTCTCCTGGGTATTCACTTGTCTCAGCCCCAAAGAACCTTTTGCTCAGAGAGGTAGTTCCCAAACCAGTTGTTGTCCTGTTGGTCTCAAATTATCTTTTTGGTTTTCTGTTTTCTTCCTCCATCTCACCCCAACTCACCTCTACTGGGACAAAAACAGGATGGTGTGTGCACTTGATGTAGCTTTACATGTAGAGATTACAAACATATAGAGCCTGTTGTACAGCAAGTGCTCAGCAAATATCCACTGAATAGATCAACGGACAATTCTTGAATGAGTTTGTACCCATGAAGCATTAGAAAAATCAGGCGTCGGTAAACCAAGGCCAACAGGTCAACTCTCCCCCCGGCCTCCACATGTCTCCCATTGTGTAGAGCCCATATGCATTTGCTTACATATTGTTTATTGGCTGCCTCCGTGCTACCAGTGAGGAGTCGAATATTTTTGGAAGAGACCATAGGTGGCCTCTTGCCCCACAAAGCTGAAGATATTCGCTATCTAGTCCTTTATAGAAAAAGTATGTCAACCTCTTATATACTTTTAAAAAAGTTATGCAAGATCCTTTATGAGTCGGGTCTTCTCTGTCTCACCAAGATCTTCTCTGTCCCATTCCATGCTGCAGCCAAACTAGGCTACATGCTGAGAACTGCTCTCACCATTGTCCCTCAGGGGTACACCTTTGTACTTGTTTCGTTGGCTGGAAACATCTTTCTTCCCAACATGCCGCAAAACCCTATGTTCATTGCAAGAGACAACAGGTATGACTGCACTTGTTTAAGAAAGAAGCTGAATTCAGCAATTCCATTAACTAAATAATCTGGACAAGGAATAACTTTGGTCACCATAAGATCCAGGGGTTTAAATGATGTCCACAGGATCTGGTTTTTCTCCCATTGTTCTGTTCCTCCTTCTCTGTTTTGGCTCCAGTTATAGACAGATTTTTCCACTTAGATTACAAGAAGGCTTCCAAGATCTCCCCAAACTAAAAAGTTCCAGAGGTACCAGGGAGACTATTACTGAATTGGTTTCAGCTGAGCTGTATGTTCATGCTTGAACCTATCACCCTGGCCAAAGAATGTGTTGTTTTAATTGGTGTTCAGAACTAGGCTGATTGTCAACCTGCTGAATGAGGTCTGCAGACAGTTCTACCAGAAGGTGGAAAGTTGGGAAAGTGATCTTCTAAAGAAAATCAGGACCTTGTGATGGAGGAATCAAGAAATGAAAACCATATGATAAAAATCATGGATTTTTTTATCTGCTGCCCAGTCCTATAAGTCTTGGTGAAAATCCCAACATCTTCCTTTGGAGTCCTCACTGATTCTTTCACCACTGTTCCAGCTGGGTCCTCTTCTTTCTAGAAGAAAGCTGATCTTGCTTTCTTCTAGATCAGCAAGGCTCACACCACATAGTAATAAGTGGTTATTTGGCCTCTCTCCTGGGAAGCTTCCAGCTTCTTGAAACAGGACTTTGCTCTTTGTATCCACAGGGTCCAAACACAGTGCCTGGTATACAGCAGGAGCCTAATACATGCTGAACACATTTTTATGAATATGTGCTTTATGCACTGTTTTCTTGAGTAAAGCATATGTGTACAAAGGTGCATTTTAGGTGGATTACTCTTGTACTGACTAGTAGGGTTAATTTGGAAACATTGCAGCTAGAAGACCATTATTATTTTCTAGGGTGAAATGAAGAGGGATGACAGGAAGGGCAGAACCATGGCAGAAGGGAAAGAGGTGAAAGGACTGGAAATTCTCTCTCTCTGACTCACTAGAAATTCTCTCTCTCTGTCTCTGAATTACTCGTCTGGAAACAAACTTCTAAATTATTGATCCAAAGCTTAGATGGATTTAAAAAGCTACTGTTTATTGATACTTGCTTACAAACAAAACACTGTGCTATCTACTTTATAGAAATTAACCAATTGAATCCTCTCAATACCCCTTAAGGTAAGTGATACTCTTTTTTTTAGAGCTAAAGAAAGAGTTTCAACAATGTTAAGCAAGCTGTCCAAATTATGCAGTGCGTTAGGGTAGAATCTAAGTCTGAACAGATACTTACCTCTAAAGTTGCATTACTGATAGGGTCAAAAGGGGTATGCAAAGTGACCCGATTTTTCTAAAACTCTTTTATTTGCCCAAATGAGGGACTTTGGGATTGCAGGCTTATGTTCATTTTAATGATTTGAGCAAACCATCACTTGTTTATAGTAATGTTCTTCAGAAAACAAATACATTAAAGTACCCAGTGTTTAGAGACGCCCAAAAGTCTATCACTATGGTAAGGTTTCAGGAGATTTCTCTGACTGCACCCAATAAAGTCACATTTCAGGTAATGCTCATGAGCTGAATACAGAGCTCATGGCTTTGTTGTTACAGGGCCTGAGAGTAAATATCAGATCTAGTAATAAAATATTAGAATTCAATCATTTAGCTTCAAAAGATCATTGTTGATAAGGTGGCCAAGCGTATGATGTATTCTTATACTGCCCTGATTATTTGCTGAGAGAAGTGACAGTTACTGACCATTAACTGGATTTCTGGCCCACTTCTTGCTCTCAAAAATCTCCAGATCTAAAAGGAACAAATGAGATACCTAGGGTCTTGAGGGTCTGAAAATTTCACAGAACATATGAGCTGGAAAGGATATTCCAGATCATTTAGGTCGATGGTTCTGAAACTTTAGTGGACTTCAGAATGACCTGGAGGATTTTGTTAAAGCAGGTTAATGGGTCCCACCTTCAGAGTTTCTGACTTAGTTGGTCCTGAGCAGACCTTGAGAATTCATATATCTCAAAACTCTCTAAGTGATGCTGATGCTGCTGATATCCAAACCACACTATAAAATAAATAATAATATTATAAAATAAATAATATTATAAATTATAACTATAATATTATAAATTAATCATAATTATAATTTATATTATAAAATAAATAATCAAAATCATTATTTTGATATGATTTTGAGATAATCTAAGACCAGAGAAGTGAATGACTTCTTTAACACCAGGTTAACTAATGTCACAACTGAAAATGGGGCAAATAATAATTTGGTGGCCCCTCTCGAAAGAGGAGATGTGTGTTTATGAGTTTGTGTATGTGTCTTGTGTGTGAATGTCAATGTATTTATGTATGGATGCATGCTGTTGTTTCGTTGTTATTGTTCTTGTTATTGTTGGCCAATGAAGCATTCCTTACTTCTTCTGGTCATGACAATGCCTCTCTGCTCTTAATTTCTATTATTTGGGTGGAGGTGTTTTTTTTTTTTTTTCTTAAGATTAATTTATTTGAGAGAGAGAGAGAGCAAACAAACACAAAGAATGAGAGAGAGAGGGAGAAACAGGCAGGCAGAGAGAGAGGAGGAAGCAGGCTCCCTGCTGAGCAGGGAGCCCGATGCGGGGCTTGATCCCAGGACCCCAGGATCATGACCTAAGCTGAAGGCAGATGCTTAACTGACTGAGCCACCCAGGTGCCCCTTATTTGGGTGGCTTTTTAATCATGCTTCCCTGCAGAGACAAGCATATGAAAAGAGCGTGGAAATATTTTCAGAATTCATGTTACCTGTCTGATAGAGCACGTAGATTTTCCAGAATCTATCCTACAAATATGGTCTCATGTTAAATAATGATATTAAATATGGATGCTCATTCCAGCATTGTATTAATGGGGAAAAAACAGCAAAGAACCAAAAGATCCATTAAAAAGAGAATGTTCAGCTGAATTATGGTATATGCTTGTATTGGCATTTTATGTAGCCATTTCCAAAAATAAGAGAGATGTACTGACACTGATTCCTGAAAGTCTTGTAGAACTCTCACTGAAGACATTGAAAAACTGTAAAATATAAGAAGTGAGAGAAAGATATATCATAGTGCTGAGATCTATCATTTTTACAGGGAATAGAAATATGTGAATTCATATCAATATGCACCAGCACATAAGTGTATATGTATGTATGGAGTTATCGTTTTTAGCTTATAGCAATATATATTCTTTATTATATTTATATACAAATATATATTCATATGCCACATATTAATGCATACATGATTGCTATGAGGTAATACATATTCAAATGTATCATAAAATTAATTTTCTGTTTAGAATTTTTTCTCTTAGAATGTGGAACTACAGAGTTCAGGATTCACATACATGATGCTTTTATGCATTTTTCAGGAAAACATTCACTCATTTAAATAATACTTTTTAGGGCGCCTGGGTGGCTCAGTGGGTTAAGCCTCTGCCTTCGGCTCAGGTCATGATCTCAGGGTCCTGGGATCAAGCCCTGCATCGGGCTCTCTGCTCAGCAGGGAGCCTGCTTCCTCCTCTCTCTCTGCCTGCCTCTCTGCCTGCTTGTGATCTCTGTCTGTCAAATAAATAAATAAAATCTTTTAAAAATAAATAAATAATACTTTTTAATCACTGTGCAGTTGCACATTAGAGCTTGGGTTGTCCTTAAGTAAATGAAAAAAATGGGGTTTCTTCAAAGTGGAACAGAAGTTGAGGACCATTTGAAATAATGTCTTAGAATTGATAGTTTTAATCTACATAAACTTATATTTATTCATCATTTCTCATAGCTTATAAACTACCATGGCACAGATATGATTCTAGAATTTGAAGGGAGAATGATTATCTCAGCTGTTAGCTTCTTATGGAAAGTGGATAAATATTCATTGAAGGAGGGTTTCATGTTTCTCAGACTCTGAGTCTTACTGAAAATAATTTTTGTCTTTTTTCTTATTTCCTTTTCAGGTCATAGAAGTCTCTAGAGGTTGTTTTCTCACAAGGATTGCTGAAAGGCTTGCAGATCTCTCAGTTAGGAAGAACCCATTGATCCTTTTGCTGAGGAGCATATGCAGACCACCTACTATGCACAGGTGTCCTGACCACAAGGTAAACATTGCAGAGAATTCTCCTCAATTCTTCTGTCAGCATGCCACGCCATGTTCTGATTTGTTAAACAAAAAAAGAAGCAGAGTTAGAAGTACCTAATGAGAGAACAAGTGCTGCTGCTGTCACCTGTGAGAACTCAAGAGTCACAGGGACTATGTCTGCTCATACCTCCGAGGACCAACCTCAGTCTTGATCTCCAAGAGTCCTCCTAAAATTCTGTGATTTAAAAACTGCCCCCCCCTTTTGGTGAATAAAACACAAGATCCAAGTCTCTTATGACTAGATGAATGATCCCCAAGCCATTAGTAGAACTGTTCAGACCATATCCCTCATTTTTTAAACTCAAATTCTAAAACTCAAATTAAAATGAAGTGAGAGGGGCGCTTGGGTGGCTCAGTGGGTTAAAACCTCTCTGCCTTCGGCTCAGGTCATGATCTTGGGGTCCTGGGATCGAGCCCCGCATCAGGCTCTCTGCTCAGCAGGGAGCCTGCTTCCTCCTCTCTCTCTCTCTCTCTGCCTGCCTCTCTGCCTATTTGTGATCTCTGTCTGTCAAATAAATAAATGAAGTCTTTAAAAAAAATAAAGTGAAATGTGTTGAAATACATCAACAGTATGATTTAACACCCCTCCCCCCAAAACTTGATAATACCAAGAGTTAGCAAATGAGTGGAACAATTTGAACTCTCACACACTGTTGGCAAGAGTATAAGTTGGAAGAACATTTTTGGAAATTCTTCTGATGGTACCTTCTAAAGCTGAAAATATGTATATTCTTTAACCCAGAAATTCTACTCTTAGATTTATATCCAACAGAGATACTCACATATGCTTGCCAAAAGAGGTGTAAGAGAATGTCTATAAACGTACCATTTGAAATAATCCCAAACTGGAAGCTACTTATATACACATCAAAAGTAGAATAAATCAATAAAATGTGTCATGTTCATTCTGTGAAATACTATACAGCAATGAGAAAGAAGAAAACAAATGACATGGATGAATCTCACCCACCAATTATGCTTAAAAGACAGACATTAAAGAATAAATAGTATACAATTTCACTGAAAAAAAAGTTCTCTTTTTCATTCATTCAGAAAAAAGTTAAAACTAATATATAGTGTTAGAAGTCAGGATAGTTATATGTGAGGGAAAGTAGAAGATAAAAGGAAACACAAGGGAGCTTCTGGGATGCTGATAGTGTTCTGTTCTTTAACCACGTGCTAGATACATGGATACATTCACTTGGTTTAAATTCCAGCAGCTTTTCAGAATGTATGTTATATAATGATAAAGACAACAACAAAAAAGACAATAGCTACTGCGATAAAATTTACTTATTTCATTGTATCCCCAGTATTGAATATTGTAATAACTATAACATTGGTAATACTTTTTTCAGGTCGCTATCTTTTATGTCTCCTTTTTAAAGTATTTGATCATGGGGAAAAACCGTCTAGGAGCTTGAAAAGACAGACATTAGAAAATAATCCACTTGAGGTTAATTTGGGTGAGGTCCTAGGTCATACCATATATTGTAGTCTCCAACTGTCCAATAATCAACAGGTGTTAACTATGAAGCCATCTTAAGCCAATCTGGAGAAACATTATTTATTGGGTTTCCTTAATTATAGAAAATATGAATATTTTCATATTCATTACTCCATAGTCAACCAATTCATCATTCTTACTCCATACTTTCAAATACGCAGTGAATGGAGAAGAGGTGTAAATTTTAAATAGCTAACCCTGAATTCTTTAGATTGTTTGTCACCTCAAATTCTTCAGTGCCTGGTACCTGTTTTTTTTTTTTTAAGATTTTATTTATTCATTTGACAGAGATAACAAGTAGGCAGAGAGGCAGGCAGAGAGAGAGGGGGAAGCAGGCTCCCCACAGAGCAGGGAGCCTAATGTAGAGCTCCATCCCAGGACCCTGGGATCACGACCCGAGCCGAAGGCAGAGGCTTTAACCCACTGAGCCACCCAGGCACCCTGGTACCTGTATTTTTAAAGACTAGTTGAGTTCCATGCTTCTCTTTCATAGCCTTTGTGTCAGAAAGGATAGGTTCCAAGCACTTTCTCACTGTGTCAAATGGCTGCTGGTTTCTGAAGACTGTGGCTATCTCAGATTTAACAGCTGAAGGTCAAGCCCTTCAAAATGAGAAGCCAACATTTAAAAAGTTGCTCTACAGGTTGGGGACAGAACCTCTTCACATCTGACCTTGAGCAAGATGGATTTTCGATTTCAACATCCATGGTAAACTCAAAGGAACAGAGCTTCTTTGATAAGGAAGTAAGAGCTTAGCTAATCGGTTCAGTAGATCTCGTCTCAGCTGTGAGAGACTCTACACATTTCTAATAGTCAAGAGGAAAAACACAGTCGTAGAGAAGAAACAAAGCTACACTAATGTGATAAGCAGGAACTTTGTCCTAGGAATCAAAGTTATCTTTGCCACTTTCATTGCTTCTCCCTCTTATGCTATTTTTTCCCCTCTGCTAGAGACCACAACCTAGTGATGATTTATTTGGTTCCCTTTGTCTTAATCTCTTCTATGCCTTTCTATGCATGACCCCTCTCTAAATTTTTCTTTCTGTGGAAAAGTAACAGAAATGGCTGGGAATATAATCAAGGAAATAATTTTCAAAAAGACTTCTGAAGCTGAGATGCCAAACCTATGATATATCTATATAAACTTGGTTCTCTTGACAACCATGCTCTCTGAAAGCTGCGTTTAACTGTTTGATCACTAGAGACCAAGGACTTCCCAGGGAGTCCAGACCTTACTGAGCTCGGTTCTAGTGGCTTCTGCCAAACAAGTTCTAAAGCTTCTGGATTGTAGATAAATTCTCACAGCTGGATAGCTCTGGCTTGCTCCTATGGATGGTACAGCCAACTCACCCTAGTTTTGAGTAATGGGGCATAGATGTGGGAACCAAACTTAATGCAGAGCCTCAGATTCTCAAATGGATGCACAGACAGTGTTCATTCCTATTATAATCCCTCTTCCCAGGCCTTTCAAAGAAATGAAGAAGCCTCAGTGGAGAAAATACATGTTCTAGAAACACGAGGAATTATATCTTGAGTAATTTTAGCAACCTTGATTTAGTCACTTAATCTCTCTCCCCTTTGTTTAGCTGTCTATCTATGGGAACAGTAATATCTTCATAATAGCATTCTGATTAGAAAACACCTATGTAAGGTGCCTAGGAAATGGTTTTTGGCATTTAAATAGTAGGCAAGACTTACAATGATAGCTTAGCATTTTATTTATTGAGGTGCAAAAGTACCACGTCATATGAAGTTATAAGCTAATCCACTTTGCCCACGGTGACCTTCTCCATGAAGCCTTTCTTCATTCAACAAATATTTATCTCACACCTTCCACAATTCAGGTGCTCTTATGCACTGGCGATTTAAAGCAGAACAACTTAGAAAAGTTTATAGCCCTTGTGGAGATAACATACTAATGGAGAGGAGATAAAGAATAAATAAGCACACAAGTAAATATACTGATTACAGATTATGATAAGCTCAAGGAAGATAAACAAAAACAATAAGAAATTAGATAGAGTTACCAATAGAGTGACTGGGGTCCCTGGAAGGAGTAAGCTAACTTAAAGTCCAGAAAGTCTCTCTAGAGTCTTTCCGTGCTTGTAGGAAGCTGGAAGTGAGTGACCAAGTCTTAGACTAACATTTCCTTTGCCTGGCGTTCCTTGTTTGCCTCGCCTCACACGGCAGACAGACTTCAGACACAGGGTGCTCATCTCAAGTAATCATGCTATCTTTGGTCAATTCTAGTTGAGGAGTAGGCAAGCTAAACAGGTGAGTACCTTGCTACTGGTGGCAAGTTTCATGATGAAAACAAGGTCACCCACAGATAAGACCACGAGATCTTTAGTGTCTGGTGATAAAGGCTAAACACAAATAGATGGGAGAGTTAAGAAAAAAAAAATCCATTTAGCAATTTACACATCTAGAGATAACAGAAAATTCATTTTCCATGAAAATGAAAATGAAATGAATGAAAAATCAGTTCTCCTGGATTGTCTGTCATGGACTCACAATCATTACAGTCATCACGGTCATGAACGTCATCATCACCAGCACCATTGTCTTTGGCATGACCACCATCATTAATCTTCACCCTCCCCTTCTACATTCCCACTTTGTCGTGGGGAAGAAGCTCAGAATTAGAATCCCATTCCCCATGTGTTTTCTGGCTAGATATAGTCAGTAAGAGGCATCTGAGTGAATTTTGGAAGATGGGCAAGAAATAAAAGCCATTGTTCTCTGGTGGAAGTTTCAGCCAGTTCAGATCAACAGCTTTTCTGGGCTACTGAGGATTCCCAGGTAGCTGAGGTAATGAACAGTGGCTTACTTTATCATCTGTGGGATCTTTTGAAAATCAAAAATGTTGGTCTTGAAAGCAGCTGGACTCATTGGTTCTGGCTTATACGCAATTACATCAAGATTTCCTGAATGTGGTCTCCTAAACACTTCTTTACTTCTCCTACCTTAGCCCTTCTATCCACTGTTTAAGCCTGTAGCTCCTGTATTAAAAGACGAGAGTGGCTTCAAAATCTCATCAAAATATCTAGTGGTTTCTATCTTTCTGCTGAAAGCTTGACTGATATACCATTCTTTATTTTTCATGTTGTGTTCCATACAAGAAACCAATTTTATTAGTGAAAGTAATTCATTAGATAAGTGGGCACTTAGCTTAAAAGTAGCTATTATTCATTGGGGACTTAGGACATCCCAGGCATTGAGCTAATTGCTTTATACTCATTTTATTATTTCTAAATTGAGGTAATTGGAGATGCACTTGCAGTTGTAAAAAACAATACAGAGAGATCCCATTACCTGGTTTCCTCTGATGGTAACATTTTGCAAAACTATGGTACAATATCACAACTAGGATATAGTATTGATACAATCTACTGATCATATTGAGATTTTCACAGTTTTATTCATGTGTGTATGTGCATGTGTGTGTGTGTGTGTGTGTGTGTGTGTGTGTGCATATGTTTAGTCCTAAATAATTTCAGCGCATGTTATAGACTTATGTGTCCACCCCCACAGTCAAGGAACTGAACAGTTAGTTCCATTACCACAAGGACTTTATATGCATTTTTAAAGTTCAATCCCACAGGTGCTATGATTATCTGTAGGTGATGTCATTATTTCTATTTTACAGGTAAAAAACTGAAGCTTAGGTAATGTAAGTCAATGGTTCAAGGTCATGCAGCAAAAAAGTTTCAGAACCAGAATTTGAGTCTAAGTTATTTAACATCTGACCCAACAGAAAACTAGGACTGTGCCTGGAAGACAGCCAGTGAAGTTCCCAGCATCTGACTCCACTTCTCACTGACTTTTCAAAGGAGAAAACAGGAGAACCAGTCTTGAAAGCTGGCAGGAAATGACAAATGAATTATGGCTTTCCCTTGTTAACATGCCCCTTTTCCATTTCAAGAGCAATTAAATCTCTGGACGTTTTCTTTCAAATTCCTTCTTTCAACATCCAATAAGATGAAAACATAACAAAATACTCTAAATGCATTCTTCTCTCTTAGCTTTTTAAGTCTTTTCCATCTCCGACCTAAACAAGTGATTGGAAAAGAACTGAAGTCTGAGCCATTGTGACACATTGTTCATCTCTGCTTTTTCTTCTTTTGTTTTTTTCCTCCTGTGACTTTCCCGTGGATCAACCACTTTGACAAAAAATAATTTGATACTGTGGAATTCATTTCCTACTAAAAATGATAGAGCTATTGATGAGTTGGCAGTTTTTAAAGTCATGCAGGAAGCAAGCATATGTCTTTCTTAGAAACCGGATTTGAAGATAATAGAAAAGCGCTAATGTGAACTCCACACTGGATGTAGCTAACCAGCGAAGAAGCATCATAAATCTCAACAATATTGCCAACTCTCCACTATTGATGGTAATAGGGGTCTAGGAGAGCACAAATACTATAATTGAAATCCACTGATAATCTAAAAACTTCATTTTACCCAATAGTTTCAGTGCCCTCTTGGGCCAAACCTTTGACAGGAATGGATAACCAATGGTCAGTGTGACTGATTTGAGTTTCATCTCCTTCTTCCTGTCCTGGCACAAGCTAGCAGCAGAGGTGCTCAGCCTTGAAAATGCAAAGTGCAGGAAGCAAAGCCTGTCATTGAGGGACAGGGGGTGGAATTTGGCTCATGTCTCACAAATACAAAGAACCCCAGTTTAGACTCTCCAGAGAGTTTTTTGCACATAGTCACAGAGGCACAAGGTAGGACTGAAGAAAAGTATATCTGTCATGCACAGTTAAACATCTATGCCATTTCTAGATCACTATTCTCGCTGGTTTAGTTACCACAAATTACTAATTTTTATATTTCCCATTATTAAGGTGTGGATAACACCAGGATACTGCTTCTTTCATTTTGCATTAAAAACTAAAACTTGTTAAATGTAAGTCTTCACATATTTTATAATTTTTGGAACCCTATGTTAACACTTCTTGGTTTATATAAACACTTTATATATCAAGACCATCAAAACGTGACAATGTCCTGTGACACTGGAAGAAAATTTAAGGGAATTTAAGAGGCACTGGATAATCCCTTCTTGACATCGCAGTAAGGTAACAGTTATCTTTATTTTTCAAAAGACAGAGACTACCTATTAAATATTTATGATGTTGTATAAGAGGTTTATGAACCTCTCCAGATTTTGGACTATTTACCCACTCATAAGTATGTTTTTAGTATGACTGTTCAGTGGTCAGTAAGCTAGTGAAACTAGTGAAATCAAGGACTGTGAGGGTCCAGGAGACCTTGAAAAATATAAATATTGTTTGTTCAACCACATTTATCATTAAGATAAACAGTTTAATATTTGTAATGGAGCACGGAGAACAAGAAAGACTCAAGTACCACACCTAAATGAGATCCAGTGTTTCAAGTGTAGTCTTTGGCATGTTATCAACCTTCTCTGGCCATATGAAGAGTAGAAATGGTACTATTTATATTTTGGGGCTGTTATAATTAAAGAGACTATATATATATATATGTCAGTCAAGATTCCTGGGTTACACCATGAAAACAATGTCCAGATCTCAGTGGCTTAACACAAAGTTTTATTTTCCCACGTACATGTCTCCTACAGGTTGGCGGGCATGTCTGCTCCATCTCATTGTGGTTCATAGTGTGGGAATTAGACCAACAGAGCAGCCACTCTCTGGAACACTGCCAGTTACCATGAAAGAGGAGAACCTCTGTACAGTTTTGCATCAGTAGGTAAAGCTTTGCTGAGAAGTGAAGCATGTCACTTTGCTCATGCCTTTCCCAATCTCTAGAGTACCAGGAAGTGCAGAAGTCTACCATGTGACAGGACATAGAGCAAGAAGTGGAATATTTGGCAGCCAGTTAAAATGCAGAGCCTGACACTCAGTCAATGGTAACTAGTACCATAGCAATATAAGAGATGATCAGTGCTCACGACACTTGTAATTGCTGGTCTTTTGATAGAGCTGTCTGTGGCAGAGAGACTGCCTGCAATTCCCCTCCCCCCATACGTCAATTCCCCTCCCCCCATATGTTATCTTCATCTTCCTTTGGCGACTTCTTTTGGTGACCCAAGTCTTCACTGGATTCATAGCTTCTTAAGCCAAAAGAGATTTTCCAGCCTTCTTGGAAGCCCGGAGTCTTCCAGTGATGAAGGGCAAAGGGATGTAGGTGAAAGTGGTTGTCTTTAAAAGGAAAATCCTCATCCTTCACTCTTTCCTCTTTACTGCTAGTTGGAAAATGGACTTAGTAGCTAGAGCTAGAGCGGGTGCTTGTTCTATAAGGGAACTTTGGAACTGAGTTCACCGATAGCCGCAGAATAAGAGGAAAGACCCATTCTAGTCCTAGAATATTGACATCTGGATTTTAACTGAGAAACAGGCTGCTATATTGTTTAAATCATTGCTATGTTGGGCTTCCCTCCTCATTTTACTGTTGATTGTGAAGAAGTGTACAGGGCTTAGCAAATTTATACACAGGCATATCAATTAGAATGCATTTGGCTATAAATAGAACACCCAAATCTAGACACTAGAAGTGTCTAGATGTGGATGGTTCCACAGTTCTGATGCTCCATAGACTCGGGCTCTTTCTTTCTGATATATGACCCCCACACATTAGATGCCGTCTCTGTACAGTGATAAGACTGCTGGTGTGATGCCAGCTATCCCCAATTGTGCTTAAGATATAAAGAGGCAGGGGCCTCCTATTATCTCAATTTTTATCAGGAAGCAATATTGTTTATTGAAGTTTAAGAGGCTCTCTGCTTCTTTCCCTTCCCACCCCACCCCACCCCACCAAGAATCTTCTCCTCCATTATCTAGAATAAAACCACATGCTCTCCTTTAAACCAATCATCAGCAAAAGTGTTCTGAGATTACTGTGCATGGCTTAGGACATCATGACTCATCTCCTGGGACTAGGGAATTTATTGCCCTTCCCTGAGCAGACTGCTGCCCAGATCAGGATTCTACAGATTAAGGAAGAAGGGGGAAACAGTGTCTGCCTCAGCAGTTAAAGAATCTGTCTAGTTTCTCTTTTACTTTTATACTTGGCAAGTTACATGGCTCCATGTTTATTCTTAAATATACAGAACTACAACCTGAGGGGATAGAGAGAAAGGATACCTGCTCTACCTTTTGTCCATCCGCCCCCCACCCCCGCCACCGCTTCAACTCACTTATTCTCAGCAGCAGGTGTTGGCTAAACTTTTTTTTTTTTTTAAACAAATAGTATATTACTGCCCTTCCTTAAAACCAACTGAAAACTTCCCTCTGCATGGATGAAAACATCCACTCCTCTGACAGAGTCCTACAAGGTCCAGTGCCATATGACCCTGGCTTCCCTCAGTCTGACATCTCATGTCACTCTCTCCTCTCACTGTTCAGTCAGAAGAGATTTTGGAGTATTCTCCAAATGTTATAAATTCAATCCTACATGGGAGATTATGAAGTCACTGTCATGGCTGCCTATAAGGCTTTACCTGACGGACCCCTTCCTGTCGTTCACCCAGTTCTCACTTCCAATGTACCTACCCTGAGAGACTTCCTCTGGTCGTTCAGTGGAAAGGAGCTCTCTCCACTTCAACGATCTGTACCTTTACCTGCTTTTCTTTTCCTCTTGGTATATTCACTATCAGTAATTATCTCATTTATACTTTTTTATATCTTTCATTTTCATTTACAGTTTTACTCCCACTAGACTGCAACATGAAGGAGAGGTAGGTTGTTATCCATTTTCTTTACCTACATAGCTCCGGCAAATAGACCAGTACTTGGTACCTGGTAAGTGTCCAACAAATGGACAGAAGTTGGGCGATGCTGGTGGTATTTGAGATCATCCCTGCCTGGCCATCAGAAATGGCATGAAATCAAGTTTCCTTTGCCTATAAAAGTGAAATGACATCCCCTCAAAGGTGTGCTGACTCAAATCTATGGAGGGCCAGGTGAAGCACGTTTGTTATTTATGAAATGAAATGGAATATATATATATATATATCTTATTCCTGAGGGCTCTTCCAGAGGATACTAAATTTCCTGGGATTTTTTTTTCAGCTTTGAAACAACTTTATACTAAATTGCCTGTTAAGCTATCATCCATAATTCAGCAGAAATGGCTCAAGAAAAAGAAAACTAAATGTCAATCTCACCTAAAAAAAGTTCATCAGATTGGGTCACCACCCAGTATACTTTCCAACATCAACTAGCAGAGCTTGTTCTTGGGTATGAGGCCATGCTTAACACTTTGTATTGGGGGCTTCTTTTTTGTGTAAATCTGGAACAATAGGGCACAGATTCAAAGTTGGGATGGAAAGAGAGTTTACAAGTGACAAATATAAAGAAAATAAGCCAGACAATTCAGCAGGCAGGGGTACTTGGGGGGAAACCCAGGGAAAAAGCCAAACTGATTATAGAACTAAAATTCCCATTTGCTTATTAAGAGAAAGGGCTAGGGGCGTCTGGGTGGCTCAGTGGGTTAAGCCTCCGCCTTCGGCTCAGGTTATGATCCCTGTCCTGGGATCGAGTCCCGCATCGGGCTCTCTGCTCAGTGGGGAATCTGCTTCCCCCTCTCTCTCTCTGCCTGCCTCTTTGCCTACTTGTGATCTCTGTCTGTCAAATAAATTTTAAAAATCTTAAAAAAAAAAAAAAAGAGAAAGGGCTAATCAAAGAACTAACCGAAATGAACCCTTTGATAAAAATCTTGTAAGCGACTGCATTTGAATTGCAAGTTGTTTGTTTCAACTTTGAGATGAAACTGGTATTTCCATTATGCTCCAGGAAATAGATGCTTGCTGAATAACTCCTTTAACTTTTTTGTGGTATCTATTGATTATATGCATAGAAATTAAGAGAAGAGGCCAATTAAGTTTAAAATTTAATGGTGTTCCAATGCTGTTAATTTACTGTCTGACTCAGTCAATGTGTCACCCTGCATCGAAATCTATGCCCTCCTCCCATGTGCTAGAAAACTCTTTGATGCCCTTTCAGCTAAAATTATAGTAATCACAAGAAATCAAAGAACTCAGAAGCAGGTACCATATAAAGACGTGAGAGAGTGACAACAGTTGCTTTCAACAGCTAAATCCATATTCTTATAAAGGCTGCTGAAATTGAAAATAACAAACCCTTTGAATTGTTTTGTTTATCTTAGTGCTTGCCAATTTTGGAACTCATGAAATTCAGAAAATTTGGAACTCATTGAAATGGTATATCAGCCACACCCATAACAAAAGGTAAAATTTTCCCTACCAATAAGGGCTTGCGTGTGTGTGTGTGTGTGTGTGTGTGTGTGTGTGTGTGAGATAGAATTTTAATTTGCTCATCAGGAAATGAAAAGAAGTTTTGGGTATATGTCATGATTTAATCTGAAAAAGGAAAAAAACATGGTTATTCTTTTTTTTTTTTTTAGATTTTATTTATTTATTTGACAGAGAGAGATCACAGGTAGGCAGAGAGAGAGGAGGAAGCAGGGTCCCTGCTGAGCAGAGAGCCCGATGCGGGACTCGATCCCAGGACCCTGAGATCATGACCTGAGCCGAAGGCAGAGGCTTAACCCGCTGAGCCACCCAGGTGCCCCGGGCATGGTTATTCTTACAGGAGATTATTCCTTTTATCGTGAGATATTAGCATACTAGATAAGCCCAAATCTTAAACCATCACTCTAAGACAATGGACTTTCTTTGTGATACTATTTATTTATTTACTTATTTATTTATAGATTTTATTTATTTATTTGACAGAGAGAGACACAGCGAGAGAGGGAGGGAACACAGCAGGGGCAGAGGGAGAAGGAGAAGCAGGCCCCCTGTGGAGCAGGGATTCAGATATGGGACTCCATCCCAGGACCCTGGGATCATGACCTGAGCTGAAGGTAGACGCTTAAAGACTAAGCCACCAGGTGCCCCTTTGTGAAACAATTTAAGACAAATAATTAGAATATCTAACTTTCCACAAGATCTCTCAGTGATCTTTTATCTATTAGGGCAACCTAACTATTATTTCCTTTTAAATTATATTTTATTAAAAATTATTTTGTATATATGTATATATATTCATGAGTACTTCAAAATATAGAAAGATATAAGGAATGAAACAGAAATCTTCTAATTTCCTAAGCTCCTTTTTATCTACTACTGTAACGAGAATTTTCCCAAAGACTTCAAAAGTGTAGCTTTAACAGCTAAAATATATTCTATCTTATTAACGCCTCACAACCAGTAACTTTCTTCTACATAGTATGATTTTACCAATTTTGCTATCATGGTTCCCCTTGGCAACCCAGAAAACAATTCCTGGGGCAATTATTTCTTTTTCTCCAAAGGCATTAATCCATCTGCATTACACACAAAAGTGCCCCCAGAACTCTCTGTCATGGGAGGAGTAACCAGAAAATCAGCAGTGAAGGATACATCTCCTGTCCTGCCCTGAGTCCCAGGGGAGCACTGATAAGATTACCCATGATTCCAGTGGAAGAAAGGCAAATGAGACCACAAGGCCAACTGTCTTCTGCTTGAGAAGAGATGAACATAATACATGAGATAGGTTTTCATTCTCAATGACATGATGATGATATGTTGTGGTAAGCTTGTGCTCTAACACTAGAGTTTCCACAGAAACCACAGAGACAGTTGTTACAGAAGGGGTATGGAAATAAAGTGAGGGAGGTGTATGGATTAAGGCTTCCATCCCTCTTCAGGCTGGCACTCCTACCAAGATCCAGGACTCAGTGAGAACAGTCAGGGAAGCTGAGAGCAGATTGGATGCTGTTAGGAAAAAATAACTGGGTCACTTAACTCATTCCAACTAGCTAAAAACCTGTACATGGGATATATACATATACATATACATATACATATACATATACATATACATATACATATACGTACATACATGTACATGTATAGTGTAATTGGTGTGGACCCCTTCAGGATATCCTGGCCAGGTTATCTGCTTGTTTCTGTTCCCAATCTTGGTCTCTTAGAACAGAACTCTTTATGTTTTACATCTTGAGGTTTGCAGAAAATTTTCACTTTAAGGTATCTTCCTTTAAAAAAAAAAAAAAAAATATATATATATATATATATATATATATATATATTTAATTTTTATTTTTTTATAAACATATAATGTATTTTTATCCCCAAGGGTACAGGTCTGTGAATTGCCAGGTTTACACACTTCACAGCACTCACCATGGCACATACCCTCCCCAATGTCCATAACCCCACCCCCCTAAATATATTTAAAAAATTTTTCTAAGTTTTTAGTATAGTGGTGCTCAGAGTGTAGTCCCCCGACCAGTAGCATCAGCATCACCTGGGAACTTGCTAGAAATAGAATTTCTCAGGCCCCACATCAGCTCCACCAGAATCAGAAACTCTGGCCGTGGGACTTGGCAACCTGTGTGTTAGCAAGCCACACAAAGCCCAGCCTCTTCTTTCCCTGGCATCTGTGTGGGTGTATATTCATTCTCTGTGTTTTTGGTCCCTGCTCCCGGGAAGGGGCAAGGGATGCTTTGATCCTCGAATGTAGAGAAGAGAAAGATACCCTCACAGAGATCTTGCCTCTGAATGCAGGATCTAAAAATATATCTCAACTTCTTTTACTGAAGGTTATGTTCCTGCTGGCATCTACTTTGTAACTTATTTTGCTAAAGTCTGTCTCTTCCCTGGATCTGAGTAACAGTATTGAAAAATAAAAATCCTGCATTCATGGGGCAATGAGACCCCATGAGGGGAATGGCAAAAGGAAAAATAAAATAATCTTTCCATTGATTTTTCTATGATGTAAGAAGGGAAAAACTTGGTGCATCAGATAGGCTGGGGTGGGGCAGGATGAGCTAAAATTTCCTTCTAAATCTGGAATGCCAAGATTTGTAAACACATGCTTTGTTTCTTCCCTTTTTCATTTTAAGTAATACCACCCTAATTACTTTCTGGTTCGATTTTTTTTTTTTTAAGATTTTATTTATTTATTTGACAGAGAGAGGGAGAGACCATGAGAGAGAGAACATAAGCAAGGGGGAGTAGGAGAGGGAGAAGCAGGCTTCCTACGGGGCAGGGAGCCTGAAGCAGGGCTTGATCCCAGGACCCTGGGATCATGATCTGAGCCGAAAGCAGACGCTTAATGACTGAGCCACCCAGGCACTCCTCAGTTTTTACTGTAGAAAGAAGAAACATCAAAAAACCCCTAAGAGACAAAAAACCAAAAAACTTCATTCCCCGTTTCCTTCTGATACCTAAAACAGTTATTTTTTAAACCTACTTGGAGACTGGGGGGAAGACCCTAAAGTCATCATTTCAGAGATGGTGGAGCGATTGCTCTTCTCTCCAGCCCCCCAAAAAGGTCTTGAGCACCTTTGTTTACCACAAAACAGGGGGTAAGTATTATGTGAATGTGAACAAACTGACATGGGTTACACAGCTCAATTTTAGAGATAATGATTACAACCTAGCCTCTCTGTTTCCCAGAGCTTCAGGATTCTTGGATTACAATGAGAAGTTTACCTTTATTTATCATCTTCTTTTATTTCACTGGGGATGATATTACTTCACGGACATTTGACTGGGGCATCTTAAAATGAAAGTCTTACATGGGTAAATAGGGAATTAGGGAAAACGCAGCAATGAGATTTCTCTGTATTGATCTTATCACTCATTTCAAAGATGAGATAATACCTTCTATCAACTGCAAACACTTTCATTTAGCTCCTATAAAACTAGTATTAGTTCCATTTATTTTGTCCTCAGAACCAGGATTTAGTTATATTTATTCAATTCTCACAACTTGTATTTTGCCAAAATGAACATTCAAGTCTGAATCATTGCTTACTTCTCTTAGGGCATTCAAAGAAGGTGAGAGCAAAAAAAAAACATGTTCGAAATAAGTTCCTGCTTTAAAAATTTTATTTCTAAGACACTCATTCTGAACTCAAGATCAAGTATAAAAATGTGAATTTTCAAACAATATCAAGGGTCCTTAATATTCTAAGACCTGTCTCTTATTTTTCTTTTTAAATGCCGCTGAAGCTTATTAGCCTCAAGATTAAGAAATTATTACTTGTAGTGGGTCCCCACTCAGGACCAAGATGCTCATTCTCCCAGCTCCTGCAGTGGCTGATGGGTCACCGGGAACTGCCCTCACCTGAAGAGATCCTCCTTGCCCCAAGTCATACACCCTCAATAATATGGGGAGAGAAAGGCCTGCTTCTCTGCCTGAGGGGAAAGTCCTGAAGAGCTATCCTGACAGGATGTCCTTCCTGCTACTCTGTGTCACCCCTCCCACAGGTGCAGCTGCGGAGGCCATTATTCAGTATACCTTCTGCAGGCACATCTGTCTTAGAATCTGTATCCCAGGGAACTGATCTAAGATATTACTAAATATATATAACATGATTTAGTCTGTCCTAAAGATGTAGTTATACACTTTTTAAAAGGTAGAAACTCGGGGCGCCTGGGTGGCTCAGTGGGTTAAGCCTCTGCTTTCAGCTCAGGTCATGATCCCAGGGTCCTGGGATCGAGCCACACATTGGGCTCTCTGCTCAGTGGGGAGCCTGCTTCCCCCTCTCTCTGCCTACTGCTCTGCCTGCTTGTGATTTCTCTCTCTATCAAATAAATAAATAAAATCTTTTTTAAAAAAAGGTAGAAACTCTTTGAATACAGGAATTCCAATCATATAAAGATTCTCACCCCAGCAACTCAAAGTGACCTGCCTATGGAGTGTTTGCACATCAGACAACTGGCAATGGCACAGTGGTAGCTGTCATCATGTGATTTATTCCCAGTGGAGAACCTATAGAGCCTCTTAGGAAGACTAAGGTGGGCAATAAACTCAGAATTAAAACCCTAGGTCCTAGTATTGAATTGAGTCAATGTCTTTGGATGGACCACTTAACTTCCTTGAACCCTTGTGTCTTTGAAGTCTTTGAAATGATCAAAGACTGAAGAAGCAACCCTGGTAAGAAGCAAAACTGTAACTGTGGATTGTCAAATATCCACCGACTCTTTCTTACAAGAAAACCAGAAATTAATAGGTTTTATAGATTCATTGCCTTACCCAAGAGTGATAACAGTCAGTCATTTCAAAGCATGATTCACAGGAAGACTTCATCAGAATGACCCAGGAAGCTTGCTAAAAATGCAGATTTTGGGATCCCCACCCCCATCTACTGAATCACAGTCTCTGGGGGTGGTGTTAGAGAGATAGCATTTTAAGTATTTAAAGTAGGCATTCTTGGTCACGGTTATGCAACCTGAAGAGTGGCAGGACAGGGGTGGGTGTGGGGGCTCAGGGAAGAAAAAAAAAAGGGTCTGAACCTACAGCCATGATGGATTAGCAACAACAGTCACAAAGAGTTACCACTGAGAACTCAGGGGTGGACGGATGAAATGGTTTTATACCATGTCCAGATGTCTCAAGACTTCCAGTACTTCTCAGAAGCTTAGGAATGTGTCTGAAGGTAATGGACTCTACCAATCCAGAACCAGGGGCTGTATCAAATAGGATACAGTGAGGAAATGTAGCTATAGGCTGTCGAGTTCACGGTCCTGGGGCAAGGCTGCTTGAAACACTGGACACTGATCTAACTCTAGGGAGGAAGAATGTGAGGACCAACAAGGGGATGACAGATGGGAAATAAGGAGGGACCCAGGTGTTTTTTGCGAGGGGTACATAGAATCGCTTTAGTAGGAGCAACAGAGTAGATGAAACACACAAATGTTTAAAAACAGAGAACATTTAAGAGATGAAATACGTACAGTGACCCTATTTCTTATAAATAAAGTGCTGGGAGCATGGAAAAGCTGCCACACTTCTTTTGCACTTGGGTCGAATACAGTAGAGTTCATATTTGAAGTCACAGAATGCTCCCGTTCATTTAACAACACAATTGCAGGCACTGTTATAAATATACAAGTTGCCCTGCGTGCCCCGTTGATAACAAACATCTGTTCAACTGCTTCTACTTCCAGAGACTGTGCAAAGAATTAATTTCTCATTTCAGTCCTTCTCCTTAAGCTTTATTTACTCCGACGGGCCCAAGAGTTAAGTTCAGATTTCCAGCAGAGTGCCAAGGTGAGAAGCCCCAGAAGTTGCTGCATCTTTATCAATAAAGAATAAGCATGGAGAAGATTATGGGGCATGTGAATGCCTTGCCTGTGATGAAAGACTTGTATCTCATTGTCATTTAAATCATGGGTTTGATGAATAACATCCCAGGAATAATGAGTATTCAGCTTGACAAATAGTTCCTTAAAAATTATCTAACACAATTTTGGCATATTGCTGTTTGTCAAATTATTCCTATGCCAGATGCTTACACGAAATCTGTTGCCCATTGCCAAATGGCCTAGCTGCACATTTTCTCATTAGATAGCATTGATATTCTGTGCAGAGGATGTATCAAAATATAATTGGAAACAAAGAGCTCTGTACTTGTGTTTGGCATGGACAATGCCTGTTGCCACTCCATACCTCCATTCACCTGCTGGTCCAGCTTACTCCTCATCCTCTCATTTGGGGCATCCAGAATGTGCCAGCCACTGAGGACAGGGCTATAGTTTGCATTTTTATCAGAATGGAAGTGGCTTGAAGACGAGTTGCATTTATAACGTGCACTATTTCTGTCATTTTTGAAACATGCTGTATTTTCTGATTGGAGACATTTTCACATCCTAATATAGGACCTGTCACTCCCCAGCACAAATTACATGAGGGTGAGAGGAGTCTGCAATGGCTCTCTTGTCAAGACAGAGGGTTTTGGGCACCACCTCTGACCCACTCAAACCCCATCATTCTTAAAAAGACTTCGAAAATCTTGAGCGGGTAACTCTCAAGGTTAGCGAGCACTTATGTCTCTAGAGATTAATCTGGTTTTTCAATCTTAGTGAAATAAAGCAATGCCATAGCAGTAAGAGGGAAAAATGAGTATCTGGCTACACGTAGTGTTTCAAATGAATTCATATTGTCATTCAAAGGTGAGAGTACACGAGTCCTTGATTGACAACTACCATATGCAACATTTACAATTCCCTCTTCAGGGAAATTCAGAATCGATTGAAAAAGAATGCAGTGTTTAGGAACTACTTAGGGGTACTTTCAGTAAAATGCTTTAAATAATGATTGTCCAAAGCTTGCTAGACACTTGGTAAATGTCAAAAATACATTAAATATGTTAAATGGGCTTGTTCAGCATGGAGAAAACAAAGCAAGTGATTTACAATCAATTTCACACATGCCCAGGACTGTCTCCCTGATGGAAGACAAGTACGTCCTCTTTGGCTGGGGCACACCAAACACAAGTCTCCAAAATGAAGTTTTTATGATAAACTCACAAGGCTGGTCAACACAGAAGGGGGGGCATTATCTAGAGAGTAAAATCTATGTGTTGGAGTTGAATAAAAGTTCAGCGTGCCTTCCATGGCTGAGGAAGTGGCTGATAGCTGGAGCTACATTCCCATGAAAAGTGGGGTATAAAAGAGAATACTTGGCTTCTTGAAGTTGAATTCCCATTCTCTGACCACTCCCTGTTGTCCTTTGGGCTTTCTCAGGCTCTTCCCCCCGCCCCCCCCACCATCCATACTCTTCACCATCATCGAGGCACTCATACACTCGGTCCTTTTATCTTCTCACAGCCCATCATCCCCTCCCCTGGCTGCTCATTTTTGAGTGATCATCTAAACCACTTTCTATTAAGGCTTCTAGATTCCTTCACAGTTGCATGCCCCCATCACACGTGTCCAGAAACACTTTGATGCAAACACAGCACTGAACTCATCTCCCCATGCAATGGCTGGTCTCCATCCTCAGTCAGGCCATCAGAACTGCCCTTTAAGCCTTTTATTTGTTATCAGCCAAATGTCTGCCCCATGGCCATTGACTGTCCCAAACTTCCACCTCTCTCCTCCAGCTTGCACAACTCTCAGCAAATGGCTCTGACCTCTTCCTCAGAGAGCAAGCCTGATTCGTCACTGTGGTCTTCCTTAACTTTCCATCCTATGTCTTTATTCATTTTTATACTAGTGTACATCTGACCTCTATTTTTCCCATCTTAGAGGCTGAATTTTACTCTTTTTTTCCCCTCTTTTTTTTGTGGTCAACCCCTCTGTTTTCTTTGAAAAAGAGTCTGTTCAGGCCTTTTGCCCATTTTTTAGCCAGATTGGTCTTTTTTTTTGTGGGGGGGTGTTGTGTAAGTTCTCTCTTTATTTGGATATTAACCCCTCATCACATATATCATATGCAAATGTCTTCTCCCATCTAATAGGTTGCCTTTTTGTTTTGTTGATGATTTCCTTCTCCATGCAAAAGCTTTTTATTTTGCTATAGTCCCAATAATTTTTGTTTTTGTTTTCCTTGCCTTAGGAGACATATACAGCAGTATAACCATATGGGGCTTCCTCAAAAAATTAAAAATAGAAATACTGTATGATCCCATAATTCTGCTACTGAGTATTTACCCAAAGAAAATGAAAACACTAATTCAAAATATATATGCACCTGTATGTTTATTGCAACATTATTTATGGTAGTTAAGATATGGAAGCAACTTAATGCCCATGAATAGATGAATGGATAAGAAAGTTGTGGTGTGTGTGTGTGTGTGTATATGTACATATTTATGTATATATACATATATGTATATGTCATAAAGATGTATATATATACATGTATATATGTTACACATGTATACATGTATATATCATAAATATACAAATATACATATACATCTTTATGACATATACATATATGTTTCATAAGTATATATATGTACATGTATACACATATACACACATATGTATATATACACACATATATACTTATACACACATACACACTATTAATTATATGCAATGATAAAAAATGATGAGATTGTGCCATTTGCGACAACATGGATGGACCTAGAGAGTAATATGCTAAGTAAAATAAGGCAGACTGAAAAAGATAAATTACCATACGATTTCACTCATATATGTGCAATCAGAAAAAAGAACCCAATGAATAAACAAAAAGCAGAGTCAGATATGGATACAGAGAACAAACCAATGATTGTCAGAGGGAAGGTATGTGGGGGGTTGGGCAAATGGGTTTAGGGGAGTGGGATATATATGCTTCCAGTAATGGCATGAGTAAGTCACAGGAATAAAAGCACAGCATAAAGAATATACAGTAAATGATAATGGCACAGCACTGTATGGTAACAGATGGCAACTACACTTGGGGTGAAAGTTGGTAATGTACAAACTTATCTGTGGAATCACCGTGTAGTACACCTGAAACTAACATAACACTGTTTGTCAACTCTACTCAAAAAACAAAACAATAAAACAAAGTCAACCTCTCTGCACTTAGAACATTATTAGGAGTCAGTAAGTGTGCGTCGAATTTACAGATGAATATACAGATGGAGAGAGAAAATGACAGGACTATGAATTCATGGATAAGGTCATAATAGCCTTTATTTTCTTTGTGATGTAGGAGTGCCTTCAATATCATCTCTTTCTCCTGCTTTTGAGACATGACTGGATCAGTCATGTACCTTTTCCTATGTTCCTATAAGTTTCTCAAATCCCTTTAAATCTTATTAACATGTTTGAGTTTTTCCCATTCTAGGTACCAATTTCCCTTCTCCATTCAACTTTCTCATGCATATGTGTAACAAATGTTTCTTAGAGCTTATATGAACTGTAATACTCTGTGGTTCAAAGAGGTATCCAGGCTCATGATATTTCTTGAATGTTTATTCACTGTGTGAGTGAGATCATCAGATATCTTAATCTAGAGAGTACTTCTTTTTGGAGAGGATGTTGGGACAATAGGCGTAAACTAGGTCACTCTAGTTATTACCCATTGCAGTGTGAAAAAAGAGCCGAATAGTAATAAAACCAAGATCCTGGACTCAGGAGCTAGACTGCCTGAGCTTGAAACTGGGGCTCTATCTCTTACTTGCTGTGTTACCTTGTGAAAATTTTGTAACCTCTCTGTCCATCATTTTCCTCACTATAACATGGGGAAAACCACAGTACCTCATAAGGTTCTTGTTTTAAATGAGTTAAAATGAAAACACTTAAGACTCTGCTTGCAATGTGAATTATTTTTGTTATCTGGTGTTGTCCTTACAACTTCACTGATGTTGCTTTCACTAAGATGGACAATGAACTTCAAATTTCTAAAATGAATGGGCCATGCTCTCTTCAGTTCTTATTGCATTTGACACTTCTTAAAAATCTATTCCTTTGCAGTGCCTGGGTGGCTCAGCTGGTTCAATGTCTGATTCTTGATTTTGGCTCAGGTCATGATCTCAGGGTTGTGAGATGGAGCCCCACGTTTGGCTCTGCTCTGGGTACAGAGTCTGCTTACGATTCTGTCTCCTTCTCCTTCTGCAATCCCATAAAAAAAAAAAAATCTATTCTCTGCCCTCCATAATATCCTCATGTCTGGATTCTTTTTATTTTTATCTGATGCATTTTGTCTTTTTTTTTTTTTCCAGTTTGATTTTGTGGGATCTAGTCCTTAAATGCGCTATTCTCTTGGCATCTGCCCATGAGCCATTCTTGAACCTCAGGCTCTCCCTGAGTGATGGAATTTACTCTCATGGCTTCACCTACCAACCATCTGCTGCTGACTAGTTAAATCCAAACTTTTCACCCAGATCGCTCTGCTGATTTCATGCTCACATATCCAACTTTCTGCTCAACATTGCTACTGTGTGTCCCAACTTTACCTCCAACACAACATATTCCAAATTGATCTCATCTTCATCCTACATCTGCCTTTTCCTTTTTTATTCCTTTAGTTGATGCAACCATGACCAGCCTCCATATACAAAGTAGAAACCAAAGAAGTCATTCTTTTCCTTTCTGAGCCTCCAAGCCAATACTCATGAACCCTGTGATTCCATCACCAATGGATTGTATGAATCCACCTCTCCCTTCCAGGCTCAGCACCATAGTTTTTAACTCTCGCTCTTAGCCTGCCTTGCCTTGATCATATCAACTTCCCACCTGTTCTCCCTGTGCTCCATGAAATCCATCTCCCAGGAGTCCATCAGTCCATGCTGTCTCTGGCAAGAGGGGCTGCAAACTCAAATGTCAAGCTTGGGCAGGTATTGTCAGTGAGGGGAAGCATGCTAGAATAAGAAAGAACATATTGTCTCTCTCATTTTTCTTGAAACACGTGGTCTTCTTGGTCTTTCACTTTTTTACTTTCAACAGAGAAATGAGTACAGAGAAATACTTCTTTACCATAGGAAAAATGCTGTATGCATGATGATAAATGGCCTCACTTATTTGGGCTCAGCATTGGCAAGGAAACAAAGAGTGATGGAACTAAGACCACCTGGAGAACCTCTGTCCACTGAATAGGACAGTCACTAGTAGCTCTGGCCAATAGATGCCATGCACAATATGAACTCAGAGATAATGTATCGTTCCAGTTTTTGGAAGGAGGGTAATCTCCTGATTTTTTAATATAGGAGGAATTTTAAAAATTCAACATACTGCCCAAACAAATATGTTAGCTAGATATTTCCAGAAGGTCATGGATTTGTAATCTCACTCTAAAACATAGATTAGATCATGTAAATCACTAACTCAGAAGACATTAGGGTCTCCCATCCTCTACAAAATACTGTCCAAGAGCCTTGGCACAGCAGGTAAGAAGGCATGTGCTCTGGCCCATCTTTCTTCCCTTTTATTTCTCCGAAAGCTCTCTCCTTTCTAGTATTTCATGCTCTGGAGATGGTCAAATGATTCTCATTTCCTGCATTCATAAGCTCAGATTTTATTCTATAATACCTCTTTTGCTGCCTCCCCTCCCCGCTCCCAGCTGTACCATCAACACCTCTTTCTATTCAACTTTTATTCAACACTGAAGGCTTGGTCCTCACCTCCTGTAGTGGTAAGGTCTTCTCTGGCTCTTCTCCCTGATCCTCACTCTCATTGTGCTTCCCCCACTATTTTGTGGAGATGTGTCTGTCTTTCCCATAGTAAATTTCAAGCATCTTGAAGGAAGGTGCTTGTTCCATTCATATTCACACCTTAGCAACATGAGCCCTATCCTAGTGTGGACACACAGGAAACAGTCAATAAAAGATGTTTCTCGTTCCCAGTATGAATGAAATCTGAGTAACAGACAACTCAAATTCTTATACTACCTTGCAGTGGCTTCTTGAAGAATAATTAAGATCTCTTAGAATTTACTGATAAAGGGTTTTACACCTAACAGGGTCATTTCCAACTATGTTATTGTTTTTTTCTTTCCATCATCTGTATGACAGAGGTTTATTCTCATTTTACAGTGAGAAAAGGGAACTTAGAGAGTATGGGAGACTTATTCAAATTATACAGTTACAAAGAAGTTATTAAATTCTACTTCTACCTCTCCTATCCAGTTTTCCTTTTACAACATCAGAACTACTCTTAATGTAGTTCAAGTTTCAGTGTATGGAAATAAGAGGGTCTGTGACCTTTAATAGAACAAAAATCACATCCTTACTTTCATTAACCTTTAACTGAAATTTAGCATCTCTTTCAATTACGCAAGAAGGTAACAAACCACACTAGAATCAGAAGGACCTGTGACTTTGTCTCAAATGGAAACTACCGAGATTTTCACATCACAGCACAGTTGTTGCAGATTATTTGAAATATTGTTTATGTTCTTCATTATTTCAAACTATGGCTGCTCTTAGATCCACGGACGGATCTTGATATTTATTGCATTAATACAGGAGCACAAATTTACTTCTAAAAATATTTTAACAAGTGGATTTCAGTATATTTGACTTCCTTAGTTATCTCATGCATTTTGTATTATGCATTTAAAACATTATTCTGAGAAAGGGGTCTGTGGATCTTACAAGACTGTTAAAGTCTCCATGGCACAAAGCAGATTAAGAAGCTCTGAGACAATCTTCTTATGTTGTCCCTCACTAGGAGAGGAGCTCAGGGACCCAAGGTCTGTCATATATACCCTGCCTCACTCTAGCAGCAATGATCACACCATTGACAGACTCTGGCAGACTTCTTGGGCTCATATGCTGGCTCTGTTACTTAATAACCCTTCGAATTAAGTAACTCATTAACTTTGGTGCTTTTGTTCCTCTGTGTGTACCAATTTTATAGGATTGTTGTAGGAGTAACCAAGTTTATATATTTAAATGTTCAGTTCTGTATCCGTCAAGTCATGCAATATGTGCTGATTCTTCTGATTACTATTTATAATAGTCTTTCTTTCTACAGCAGAACACAGTCTCAAAATTCTCAGCATAGCACTGCAGTAACCACTAACAATTAATCGGAGGTGACTGGAGAGGTAGAGATTACTTGTCAGTCATAGAATTACTCAGTTTATGGGCCTGGGCATGCCTCCCCAGATTTTTGAGTTATATTCCCCTATGAAAACATATACTTTGAAACATTTCAACTATCAGCTACATTTATCTACATATTAACTGTGTCTTTGGAATGAACACTTTTGGTTTGCCCACAATCAGACCAAAAGCTAGAGAGTTTGGAACCTATGGCCACAGGTACCTCATGCGAAGGTATTTTCTGAAGACTAAAGAAGAGATTCCCTAGGGGAACAGATGAGACCAAAATAAATGATGCTTATGGATGAATGTAATGATTACATTCAGAAAATTTACAGGAGGGAACTTACATGGGCAGAGTGGAATAGCCAGTAGTTAGGTTCTTAGTCCACAGTTCAATCCTGGCTACAGCATTCCCTAGTAGGGTAAACTTGAGAAAGTCTTTTTAGCTCTTGAAAGCTCAGTTTTTTGGGGTACCTGGGTGGCTCAGTCATTAAGCATCTGCCTTCAGCTTAGGTCATGATCCCAGTGTCCTGGGTTCGAGTCCCATATCAGGCTCCCTGCTCAGCAGGAAGCCTGCCTCTCCCTCTGCCTGCTGCTTCCCCCTGCTTGTGTTCCCTCTCTTGCTATCTCTCTCTGCCATAAATAAATAAAATCTTAAAAAAATAAATTTCATCTACAGAAAGAATAATGCTACCATGAGTATCTTGAGGCTGCCATGGTGTGTCTTGGAGCTGATAAGCATCAATGTAAGAACACTACATGACATGGTTAGGAAGACTCAACAAATCCAAGTTTCTTTCTTTTTTTTAAGCCTCACTTTTAAAGTATAAGATATCACCTCAAAACCATATAAATCCTTTCAGAGTTTCTTATCCAAATGGCTACAAATGACCAAATACCACCCAAGAGAGTCTGACAGTTTACCCTTTGCTAGTGAATAAATTCAAAAGTGCAACAGACAGATATCTGACAGCTCTAAGTAAAACACAATGATCAGATCTAAGGTGTCAGCGCAATGACGCAGACCTTCCCTTCTGACTACTCAGAGATAGCCTTGAGATGATATGCTCCCGTCCAATGAATGCCTTGTTTCATTACTCGTGCCTCGCATCCAGATGAGCAGGTCTAATTAAACGGACACGGCAGTAAACCATTCATCACACTCACTGAGCCCCTTTGTCAAAGATTAAGCTTCCACTGTGTCTTTTCTAAGAGTGAAGAGTTTAAGATAAAACTTGACTTTGTGATTCCTTTTAGATGGAAGTCTTCTATCCATCTGGCAGAAATTGGGTACTGAAGTATGTAATTCAATTCCTTTTAATTTTTGCTCTTTAATGATAGGCATATATAAATGATTTGTCTTTATAATTGACTGTGCTACTAGTGAGCACAGAGCTAATACCTAATTCCAAGGCAATAAAGGGAACACAATAAAAGGTACAGATGGAAGGGAAGGGGCCAGGTCTCTTGCCATTCTCTTACACACTCACTTCCCTGTTCTTCAGCCAGGGGTCAGCAAATTCTTGCACCAAGGATCTGATAATAAATATTTTTGGCTTTGCATGTCGTATGGTCTCTCTTATGACTATTCGTCTCTTCCATTGTAGTGTGAAAGCAGCCACAGACAATGAGTAAACAAGTGATCATGACCGTGTTCCAGTAAAACTTTATTTGCAAAAGCAGATGGTAGAATGAAGGCGCAAGATGGAGCTTGCCGAATGCTGCTTTAGGCTAGTGGTTTCCAGAGTGAGATCTCAAGAGGGCACCAGCAGCAACATCACTGGAAGAGATGTTAGAAATGCACAACTCTGAGCCTAGATGTACAGAATCCGAAATCTTGAAGATGAGGTCCCAAAATCTGTCTTTTAAGAAGCCCTCTAGGTAATTCTGATACATGAGAACCACTGCTTTAGCCTCAGGGACCCTCTGTGTGATCCAGATAGGATTCCCTCCTACCCGGCTAACAGCTAGAACTCATTTCAAAAAATTTTCATGCTGAATGCTAATTTTAATGTCTGGAACTGCATCGGTATTTATATATTTGTTCAATACAAATTATCCATGGAGAATTCCTCTGAGAAAATTAGTTTGCCCATACATCATTGCATAGATCACTTGTTCATTTGCTGACTAATTAAAACAATAATCTTGTAAAGCAGATAATCCTTCAGTGCTAAATTCTACAGAGGTGCACAGCCAACTACCACACAAATTGGGATCAAATTATGCACTGTTTGGTGCTGTCAGAAGACTTTCTTCCAACTGGACTGAAGTGGTTGATATCACTTTCCCAAAATGCAAAATTAAAAATGGCAGAGATAGACAATGTACCATTCATACATCAGCTAAGCGTGTGTCTTGGTAGATCACCAAGTTTTGCAGTAAAGAAAATAAAATGCTTAAGATGAAAATATATATATAAAGTATGAAATGCCTTAGAGATGTAAATATCGCCATGTCCAAGTCTTGTCTAATTACCATTGGATCCTGACAAAAACTAAACCAAGAGAGTAACCATAATTACCAAGATAACTTTTCACACGCATTTTAAATTACTGGGAAGTTATTGGTAAAATGAGATAAATTCATCATTCAATAACAACCTTGTGAATTTTTTTTATAGATAACAAAATGTGATGCTCAGAAGTAGTAGGGTAATGCTGGAGATGATGAGGATTGCAGATGGTAAATGTGGGAATGGAACACAAGCTCATCTCGAAGAAGAGCTAGCAGCAGCAGCACTAATTTACATTTCACATACATGACAGAGTGTTTATATTCCTGCAAATATTGTTTGGGAGATACAGTTGGATGATCAGCTCTTCACTGAAGAGCTGTACCTTTTCACGACATGAGATCATGAGGGAAAACCCAAACAAGGACTGCATCTCGCTGATTCCCTTCACTTAGAAAGGGTCATGTGAAATAGCGGAAATAATGCATGGCATACAAGGGTGAGAGAGCAAAGACCTCAAGCAGACTTGAGGGGCCCCTGGGTGGCTCAGTCAGTTAAATGTCTGACTCTTCACTCTGGCTCAGGTCATGATCTCGGGATCGCAAGATGGAGCTCTGTATGGAGCTCTATGCTTAGCATGGATTCTGCTTAAAATTCTCTCTCCCTCTGTCCCCTCAATACACAGTCACACACTCTCTTCCCCTCTCTCTCTAAAAGAAAAAAAAAATGGAAGGAAGGAAGAGAAGGAGGGAAGGTGAGAAGGAGGGAGGAAGGAAGGAAGGAAGGATGCAGGTTGAGGATTGTTTCCAAGAAATAACACTGGGAATGATTACTGGTCGGTAGACGTTATAAGGGGAAATAGGTCAGTAGCCTTCTGAGTGCTTGAAAGAACTATGTTGCCCTAATAAGAAGCCCAGATCAAAAAAAAATATATATATTTAGCCATCTGAGCTTGAAACAACACTTGGGTTCCCAAGTTACTAAGAATACGATGTATGCTATGAATGCTGCGGAGCCCCAAAGAGGACACACTGCCTGGCACTCCATTCAGATGGGGCCATGGGGGATGATGGACAAGGAAAATCTTCCATGGGGCAGAGAAGAGCCATGCAAGGTCTTGGACCAGGATGTTTTTCACACACTGCTGGGACAGGTGTCCCTACAATAGCTGGATTTCAGATTATTAGAAAATGGTGACTGCTCTGTCCTACTCTGAAAGGGAGTTTTTCATTATTTCTATGCCTGCTTCAACACTATGTATTTGGTATGTGGGGTGGGATGGCGTGTTATGGTTTCTAGGAGGTCAGATAATGAGGAGTCTCATCCAGACCTGAAGAAACTACTCACAACCTGGAGACTCTGGACTTTGGGGTAACTCTTCTGTTGGGGGGAGGGGTATTCTACATATGGTGAGATATTTGGTGTCTGGAGAGAAGTACTATGGAGGAGACACTTAGCTGCCCTCCAGAGCTTCACATTCTTTCATGGAGGAAAGAGATGACCAAGACGAGGCTGCTTTGTCTTGCTAGAAACTCTATTTTCCAATTTCCTTACAACAATGTGGGACCACTCACCACTGCAATGTGAGTAGAAGTGATGTGACCATTTCTGAGCCAAGGGGAGAAGAAGTAGGTGGGCCTTCTCTACTGTGTGCCACTTGATGTAGATGTTCCTGGTAGCCATGCATGATAGAGTTACAGTGTAGAAGACTCAAGGTTTCCCGAATCACCACACTGAAGAGAGCCGCCTGCCATTCAGCTTTCTGTGAGTCAGTTGTCATGTGAGTGAGAAGTAAACTTCTGTCATGTGAAGCCACTGAATGAAGCCCTGGGGCGACACAGGAGTATAACATTCGATTTCTGCCCCTCAAGTCTTATGAGATGCCTGGTGGAGAGTAGCAGTCTTGAGAAAAGTTGGCCTGTGGGATAGTGAATCTGTTCTCTTCCCTAGGTACTCAAGTCTATTTCTGGTTTCAGTCAGACTAGCCAAGTACTGACGCCTGAACCGGGTCATTGTGCATTACACAACCACCAGAACTACTTTTATTGAACTGTGGGAGGCCATCAGCCCACACCAAGGAATGTTGGCAAAGCATCCGGTGAATTTGGGGATATATAGTACAGGCCCTCCCATCCTTTCTTTCTTCTTCCCCATTCACTCACTAAATATGTATTAGCAGCCACTATGTGTCATGGACTCTATTAGGGTGTGGGGTGATGCTGTGGATTACTATTATTTTATATAGGATTCTCTTTTTTAAACCTGGAAATGCCTCTCTCCGGTCTTGTGCCAGAAATAGTTGTTCCTCTTCTAAGTAAACTGCCTGGATGAAGCTGGGAACTTCCTCAACCTTGTAACCACTCTCATTTCCCTCTTTGCGTTGCCTACAAGGCTTAGAAGGCTTCAGGCCAATTTGTAGCCCACTGCTGGCATATTTATAGTCCCTGTGACCTTCTCTCGATGTGTTCACTTCCCCCTTGGCCTCCTCTCAAGTCTCCTACGCTTGCTTTCCCTGGATTCTGACTTTCTTCATGAGTACATTACATTTTATCCTTCCCTGCTGTGTTGGCTGCGTCCCTGTAAGTTACCTTTCATCTTCTTTCAGAATATTTATAAATGAAAAACGAAAAGAACAGAAACCATTTTCAGCACCATTTAGAGATTCCTAATAAAGTGGGCTGAATGTGGACAACAGAAGCGAGTTGGCTTTCTCTATGAATGAAAGCCACGGTGTCACAAAGATGAGCCTCTCTCTCCCTAAGCACCAGGGATTATTAATACCCAGTAATTCTCTGTTCATTTTTTAAGCTCTATGCTGATCTAATCTCAGCTGGTCACAGAGACATCTGTTGGTCCCACATTTGTGTTAAACTCACAACAGAGTCCAAGTTTTGGAATGGACTCGGAGCCACTCTTTAATTTATTCTATTTTGTACAAAATACACCTGCTTGCCTCACATTTGGGGAGCATGTTATTAGATGACCAATTAATGAACACTTGCTCAAATGTGAACATTAGCCTGGAACTCAAGAAAGCAATTTGGCCCCAACTTGCCTCTCTCGATGTTTTTTATTCTATTACTCCCCGAGGCACCAGCCAGACTAATTGGTGCCCTTGAAACATGCCTTGTGATTTCTGTCTCTCAGTCCTTGCTTCTCCTATTAACTACAACTGGATTAAGGACAAGAGTTTATATTCATTGAACACTTACCTGCCAGGCGTTTGGAGACCACCTTACTGGTTAACTCATTTAGTCCTTGCACTGATCCGATCAGAGAGATACTATTTTCCCCCCATTTTACAGATAAGGAAACTGAGGGCAAAGGAGTAGGAGCTAAATTCCTTTCATGTTGACATTTTGTCTATGTTAGATAAATCTATGTAAGTCGCTTTTAATGCATTATACAGAGTTAATACATGAAAAGTTAAAAGCATGAAAATAATTGTTTCCAAAAAGAAATGGAATGTCAACTCACACTACCTTATTCTCCAGCCCATGCTCTGGGCCATGCTCTACTCCTGATGGTTACAATTTAGTATCCCTTGTGGAGCTTTAAGAAAATACAAATGCCCAACCCCTCCCCCAGCACAAGTAAATACAAATGCCTAGGGGTGTGGTCAAGACATTGGTATTTTTAAGAACTGCTGTAGGTGATTCTAAGGTACAGCTAAGTGCCATTGCACAGTGTTCTTCAATCTTCCTACACTGGGGAGCCTCTTCCTTCCATGGTTACATAATCCCAGTCCTTTTCACTTCTCCTTTAGTGGAATTACTTCTCCCCTGGCCATAGTGCTCCTGATGACTTACCAGAAGTTTTCTTAAAGAACCTCGGTATCCCATCCTTGACCTTCTGAATACACACAAGGCAGGGCTTTCCAGTCATAGGTCTAATTAAATGCAAGCATTTCTCTGCAAGTTACTTCCTCCCATGTCACGTCCTCTCTGAGTTTTTGGCAGCAGAACCATGATGCACCTTTGCTGAGTGAGCTTTAAGCCAAAGATGATAACTGACTTGTAGCCTTTCCTGCATTCCTTTCTTGTTTTTTTTTTCTGCCAGTTAGGAATATGGACCCAGGTACAATGAAGAGCAGTTCTAGAAGAAACCATTTCTTTAATGCTTTGCTAGCTAATGATACACTCTAAGATAAAGTCAACCACGTCACGTGTAGGTGCCAAACCCTTTAGTGCCTGACTCCATCCGTTTCGGACTGAGTTCTGCTTAGCATGGCTACTAGAGCACCGCACGAGCTCACCCCAGTGACCACCTGCTCTCACTTCTTTTTACATCTGTCCTATGTGCTTCCCTCCCCAGGTATGCCGAACTGCTGTCAGATCCTTGGATTCATCAGACCCCTTCTTGAATCCAGACTTCTGGCTGTGCAGTTCTTTCTGCCTCAAACTTGCTTCACATTGTCTTACCTAGATGCTTTTAGGTCTCAAGGTGAATGTCACTTCTGCTGGGAAACTCTCCAAAGCCCTCCCCACCATGGGTTAAGACAATCACCTCCATTCTCAGAGTATGCTGGGCTAATCCCCATCACAGCCCAAATCATACAATTTTGAAATTACCGGTTTACTGCGCCTCCTCTGGATCTCAGTCTTTAAAGCAGGGTCCATGTCCTATCAGTTACTCTATCTCTAATGCTTAATATCAGAGAGGATGAATCGGTGTTTGTGGAAAGAGCCTTCCAATGTGGGCCTTTTCTTGGGCCATATTACGTATCATTTTTGGTTTACACAGGGAGTAGTATTAAACACTTTTCTCCTGAATTCTATGGATCCTGTGAGATGAAATAATAAAAAATGACAGGTTTAAGACAAATGGTGTTAAATCCAAAAGATATACCAAAATTCTGTATGTCAGTCAGCCAGTAGGCTGCAAGGCCTTTTGTGGAGTTTACCTGTCTGAATAATCGTTGAGTACCTAGAATAATTCTACCTTTGATCAAAAGTTCTGGGTAAACGTCATACTTACATATCTTTTGCCTCCATTGGAACATAGGAAGAGTCAGGGATGGAATATATTTCTGGTTAAGGTCTTTTAGTTTGCCTTAAAATGGAATAAAACGTTCTCAGCATATAAATACAAGGAAAGGAGTAAGTAATGTCAGGTTCTTTAACATACTTGAAAAACAGTCATTTTGATGAGTTTTTATGAATGAATCTATTTCTATACCATTTCTTATAAGTAGCAAAGAATATTTACACTGTGTTTTAACAAGTGTTGCTTGTAACAAGTGCATAACTAGAAGAGGCTACATTTACACAGAAGTACAGAAGCCAGGGATGGGCTAACCTTTCACAGAACATCGTCCTTTAATTGCTGCAAAAGCTAACTTAGTGTGAAGCATCCCAAGTTACCACAGCACACAGCATCAGCAATGCAACAGTAACACAACATACAAACTCTAGTTTATTTATTTTGGGTTGAGTAAATATTTAAAAGAGTTAGCTGTCAATTTAGTTTTGTTGATTGTGATTACCCCTTCTATGAAGTTAAAAACTGCCTGACTTCTGATCACCCCCCACCAAGTACAAGGAAGCATCTTTTCTCTGCTTTCACATGCAGAAAAATTAAAGGAGTATAATACTTAAGGTCCATTTGTAGAATACGGAGGCCAAAAGAATGTCCTGTTATGTATAAACGACACACACTATTAATGGTAGAAAGTCCCACAGATGATCCACCAGAGATGGGGGGGATCTTTACTCTCTACGAATCTTCTCAACTCTTAGAACCAATAAAATCAAGAATAACTGTGTTAAGTGCTGTGCATGCTTTTCCTCAATTCAGCCTTGTGATCACACCACAAAGTTGTCCTGTGTAATGCCTGTTTTCAGAAATATGGAAACTGAGGATTAGAATCACAGTAGAGCTGGGACTGGAATACATATCTGTCTGACCCCACTGCCTGGGTACAAAAGGCACACCTTATTTGAGTATTTACTCCAGGCATTGTGCTGGGCAGTTCAGTAGAACCTGAATGAGACCTTCACGCACCATCCGTTGTATTGCAGTGAAGATAATATTGACCTGAAATTTAAAGTGGGAATTATGTTACAGATGGTGAGAAATAATAAGTACTGGTATCATCCGTCAGGAGGAATTATATGGTTACTGAAGGTAAGGTATGATAGAGCCTTCAGGCAATAAGAAAGAAGACCTTTCAGTAATCAAGGCAAAGGATGACCATGGCCTGAGTCTGGTTCTTAGAAATGGGGGCAAAAAAAGGGAAAAGATTGGAGAGATGTTTAGGCAGTAGAATCAAGGAAGTCTGGTAGAATGGATATGGGCCATGAGGAAGTGAGAAAAGGCAAACATGTTTCCCGAGAGGTTGGCTTGAATAAAGAACAGATGCATGTCTAGGTTCGTACAGGATGCTATAATAAAATACCATAGATGGGGAAAACTTATAACCAGATATTTATTTCTCACAGTTCCAGAGGCTGGAAGTCCAAGATCGGAATGCCTGCATTCCATGTTTTGGGGACGGTCCTCTTCCAGGTTGTAGATGTTCAACTTGTTTTGGGGACGGTCCTCTTCCAGGTTGTAGATGTTCAACTTGTATCCTTACATGGTAGAAGGAGTTGGGGGTCTCTCTGGGACCTCTTTTCTAAGGACACTAATCCCCACTGTGAAGGCTCCACCTCGTGACCTAATTACCTCTCCAAAGTCCTACCTCCTAATACCATCACCTTGGGGTTTATAATCTCAACATGTGAACTTTGGGGGGACATGAACATTAGGTCCACTGCAGTGCAGGTGCTATTGACTGATGTGGAAGTCATCCTTGCATTACTAGGCTGATAGAAATGTGTGCTCCATTTTGAGCATACTGAATTGGGGTGTCTTTGAGAAATGCAAATGGTGACATCTAGTAATTTTCTGAACAAAGGGCCTGGAGTTTGGAAGGATGGATTAGGTTAGATAGCAACTATCTAAGTTTCTGAAGCCATGAAAGTGAATGAATGAAGTCACCAAGAGAGAGTGTCTATAGTGAGAAGAGAAAAGGCAGCTCTCCTATGAATGCTGAGAAAAGACCAAAATGAAGACTAAGTCAGTCTACACCTCATGAACCTTGTCTTTGACACAATGCACACTCTCTGCTCCTTTCTGAAACTGACCATGTCTATTGAGATCTTTTATCTCACTGATGCTTATGTGTACCAACAGGGACTTGGAAAATGATGTTTTCTCCTACTTGGACTAGGATTGGAAGAGGATGTCCTCAATATCTTCCCTTCTGAATGGAAAACAAGCACCACTTTCAGCTTGCCTCCTCTCTTCATGCTCCTCAGGAGACAGGCCTCTATATCATTATCCGACATGCTTTTGTTTCTATGCATACATTTTTAGAAGCTCAAGAGCCTTGTTTTATGGTTGGAGGTAATCAAATGAGGAAGAGGTATATAACTATTGGTATTTCAATCAAAACTGTAGGTCTGACTCAGGGTTTCTCAAAATCCAGATACACACTCATTAATGAAACTATAAATTTAATATTGTGTTCTTAAAATAATTCTGAGTTTATTAAGGCTCATATAATTGAGGTCTCACAATAGGCCTGGAGATTGTATTACAGATTTGTGATTTCTATGAATTATCTCATTTGATATTCTCATCACCTCTTTGACACTGCATTTTTTTTCACCCCTTTTTAACAGATGAGGAAACCGCAGATCCAGGAGAATAACATGCTGAATGAGACCTGACTCATCAGGGGCAAAAAACCAGGGTTGAAATCTACACGTGCATGGGCTCCAATTGGCACAATTCAGTCTTGCCACGGAAACGTTCCTGCTATATGTCTGGGAATGAATGCAATCTTAAAATCTTACATGGGTGCTGCTATCAGACTGTCCACAATTAAATCCTGGCTCTACTGTCTGGAAGTTGTATGACCTTTGGAGAGCCCTTTCCTGCTCTGAGCCTTGATTTCCTTATCAATAAAATCGGGACAATAATAACAGTACCCATTTCATATTGTGAAATGTGATGTGAAAATATTAATGTTCTTTGACACATCGTGCTTAACAACTTTCACTCTTAACAACTTTCACTCTGTGTAGTTATAAGTCTAATTTTTCTACAACGGCCATTAAGTAAAGAATTTTTATAGTGTACATGTGACTTTATTAACATTGTTTCTCAAAAGCATGTGCTTGAATAGTTTGAAGGGAGTGGAACTGGGTAACATGAGAAATGACCATTTCTCTGTAACCTTCTTCTTCACAAAGTAGACTCATTAATGCCTACATACCCATTTAAAATTTACACGCTACCCCAGATTTCAGGAACAGGGTGGTCAGGCATCCTTTGGTAGAGGTATTTTAGAAACTTGTTTTTTTTTTTTTTTGTTTGTTTGTTTGTTTGTTTTTGGCTACATAAAATAAAGCATTACCAGTTCATAAGGAAATGGAGTTGAAGAAGATACAAGTTAGTCAGGAAGGAAATAAACTGACATGAGCCTGTAGTTAGCCACCATATTTAAATATATCCCCAGTTATAAACCCTTTGCCCTAATGCCCTGGTATAAAGAATCTACTGGTTAAGTGTTATCTAATGTCAGACAATAGAATGGAAAGACAGTGACTGAACATTTCTATCAGAAGCTGTTGTTTGCTTGATTTGGGGGTGGTTACGAGAATTCTTTCAGCAATGTGAGTGGTTGGCAACAGAGAGAGGGTGAGACATTCAGGTGACAGCAACACTGTGGATAACAGTGTGTGAGGAAGGCGGCAATATCAAAAAGACAATTTGATTTGCCTTGCTCTGCTATTGTCTGAAGTGGGAGTATCGAGGTTTTGCAATCTGATGTCAGACACTACAGAAGGAGGTTTTTAATCTCAGTAGAGGGCTCTCAATGTCGTCTCCTCATGCACAAAATTCTAGGTTGGCTTTTCCATCCAATTTCCCACAACAGATACCACATCACTGCCTTCTCTAAGCACATCTCAGTTTTAAGAATTATATTAGGATAACGTATAAACATGTTGAAACATTACATTGTACACATGAGACTAATGTAACACTGTGTGTCAACTATATGCAAATTAAATGAAGAAGAACTATGTTAGGAACAGGAGATGTACGGCTCAATTATAGAACTACTGTTTAGCTCCCCCCTATCTTTTCTGCCTCCTCTCACATATGATCTTATTGTTCTTTGGGTTTCAGCCACAGTGACTGTCTCTAAAGTTCTTGATCAAAACCCAAGGCTTTTGCCCATGCTGGCTCTCTGCCTGGAAAGCTCTTCACCCGGCTAGCTTGAATTATACCTTACATCTCCAAATTCCTGTCACTTTTTCACAGAAGTCTTGGCTTTCTGGCCTCCTTCGATTCTTTGTGATAACACCCTCTCCAAAGACTGAGTTATTTTCCTTCTGAACTTGTACTTTCTGCTTGGAACATATTTGTGTATGATTAGATTGAGGCGTGTTCCCCTGATGGATTACAGGCAAGTGCTTTGTTCATCATTAGGTGACCAAGTGTTTGGCATAATTTCTAGGACGCAGTCAATGTTCTGAAACTAATTGTTGAGTGAATGGGTGAGTCTCTCTATCATAGAAGATCACAAGTCAACAAAAGCATAGAGGACAGTATGATAAGTTCTGGTAAATGTTTACAGGAGGCTTCAGGGATGTGGAGGAGGATATCTATTGGTTTCAAGTGTGGTGGTTTGAGGGAGGACCGGTGGAGTTGGTAGTTCAAGCTGGGTGACAAAGTTAGCATTGGGTAATACAGGGTATGGGTGCTAAGGGCACATTAATTAGGGTCAATATAGTAGTCCTGATTATGGCAGTAATGTAATTAGGGAATGGTGAGGGATTGAAGGATCTGATATGCATAGGATATGAGGATACTGGTGTATGTGCTAGAGGAGCTGCTTAAATAAAAAACATAGCATGCCTGAATGGTGGTGTCATTCTCTGAGGAAGGGAATACAAAAGTGAGCTGGTACTCTGAACTTTGCTCCCCATGCTGCTTAGGTGATCTCCTACCTATCATTTCTAGCAGCTCCTCATTTGGGGTCCCAGGTCTCCTGCTGCCATGTCTTAGAAGAAATTTCTTTAAGGCCTCAGGTTCCTCCTCAATAAATTGGGGATGAGAATAGCAACTATCTTATGAGGCTGCTATTGGAGGAGTTACATAAAGTAATAGACATATTTCAGAAAGCAAATATTGCAATAAGGCAGGTCAAATAATTTTTTAGTTTCCCAGTGCATATAAAAGTTATGTTTATATTATACTGTAGTCTATTAAGTATGCAATAGCATTACATCTAAAAAACAATGCACATGCCTTAATTTAAAAATGCTTTATTGCTAAAAAATGCTAAGCATCTTTGGAGTTTTCAGTGAGCTGTAATCTTGTTGCTGGTGGAGGGTTTTGGCTCCAGGTTGATGCTTGCTGACTGATCAGGGTGGTGGTTGGTAAAGGTTAGGGTGGTTGTGGTGATTTCTCGAAATAAGATGACAAGAAATTTGCTGCACTGACTGACTCTTCCATTCGCAAGTGATGCTATGCTGTTCAATGACATTTTACACATAGTAGAACTTCTTCCAAAATTAGAGTCAATTCTCTAAACCCTGCCTCTAAGTTTATGTAATATTCTAAATCCTTTGGGTCATGTCAACAGTCTTCACAGCATCTTCACAAGGAGTAATTCCACCTCAAGAAGCTCATTTTTAAATAAATAAATAAATAAATAAATAAATAAATAAATAAATAAATAAATAAAATTTGTTTGCACATCGGAAGAAGCAACTCCTCATCTGGTTCAAATGTTCTCATGAAATTTGAGCAGTTCAGTCTCACTTTCAGACTCCACTTCTAATTCTAGATTTCCAGGTATTTCTACCACATTTGCAATTACTTCCTTCACTTGAACCCTTCAAAGTCTTCCATGAGGGTTGGAATCAACTTCTTCCAAACTCCTGTTAATGTTGGTATTTTGACCTCCTCCCATGAGTCACAAATGTTCTTAATGGCATTTTAAAGTGATAAATCATTTCCAGAAGGTTCTCAATTTATGTTGCCCAGATCTATCAGAGGAATCACTATCTATGGCAGCCATAGCCATATATTTCTTAAATAAGACTGGAAAGTCAAAATTACTCCTTGACCCATGGGCTGCAGAATGGATGTTTGTGTTAGCAGGCACAAAACCAACATTAATCTCACTCTAGGATGCCATCAGAGCTCAGATGATCAGGTGCCTTACAGTGAGCAGCGTTTTCAAAAGAATCTTTTATTATAGCAGTAGGTCTCAACAGTGGGCTTCAAATATTCAATAACTATGTGGTAAATAGATGTGCTGACATCGAGCATTGTTGTTCCATTTCTAGAGCAAAGGGAAAGTAGAAGATTTAGCCTAATTTTTAAAGTTTTTAAATAATTTTAATTCCAGTACAGTTAACATACAGTGTTATATTAATTACAGGTGTACAATATAGTGACTCAACAGTTCTATACATTACTCAGTGCTCATTATGTGAGTGTACTCTTAATCTCCTTCACCTATTTAACCTCCATTTCACTCTCCTCCCTTCTAGTAACCATCAGTTTGTTCTCTGTAGTTCAGTCCATTTCTTGTTTTTTTTTCTCTCTCTTTTGTTCCCCTCTTTGTCTTGTTTCTTAAACTTCACATATGTGTGAAATCAGATGGTACCTGTCTTCCTCTTATTTCACTTAGCATTAAACTCTCTAGCTCCATTCATATCATTGCAAATCGCAAGATTTTATTCTTTTTAATAGTGGGATAATATTCCATTATAGATATATACTCATCATCTCTATCCACTCATCTATCAATAGACACTTGGGCTGCTTCCATTATTTGGTTAGTGTAAATAATGTTGCAATAAACATAGAGGTGCATGTATTTTTTCGAATCACTGTTTTTGTATTTTGTATTGGGTAAATACCCAGTTGTGAAATTACTGGATAGTAGGGAGACTGAGCATAATTGTTAAGGGCCCTAGGATTTTTTTTTTAAGGTTTTATTTATTTATTTGATAGATAGAGATCACAAGTAGGCAGAGAGGCAGGCAGAGAGAGCGAGAGGAGGAAGCAGGCTCCCTGCTGAGCAGAGAGCCCGATGTGGGGCTCGATCCCAGCACCCTGGGATCATGACCTGAGCCGAAGGCAGAGGCTTTAACCCCCTGAGCCACCCAGGCGCCCCAGGCCCTAGGATTTTTGAAATGATAAATGAGTACTGGCTTCAACTTAAAGTCATCCACTGCATTAGCCTCTAACAAGACCATCGGTCAGCCTGTCCTCTGAAGCATTAAAAGCAGGTGTTGAGTTCTCCTCTCAAGCTCTGGTAGTCCTAGATAGCATGTTCTTTTAAGAGAAGGCTGTTTCATCTATGTCGGAAATCTGTTGTTTAATGTAGCTATTATCATTAATTATCTTAGACTGATCTTCTGGATAACTTGCTATAGCTCCTACATCATCACTGCTTGCTTAACCTTGCATTTTTATGTTATGGAGATGGCTTCTTTCATTAAACTTCATGAACCAACCTCTGCTAGCTTCTAATTTTTCTTCTGGCTTCCCCACCCCTCTCAGCCTTTGTAGAAATGAATTTGTAGAAATGAATTAGGGCCTTGGTCTGGATTAGACTTTGACTTAAGGGAGTGTTGTGGCTTGTTTGATCTTCTATCCAGACTACTCACACTTTCTCCATATCAGCAATATGGCTGTTTCCCTTTCTTACCATTCATGTGTTTGCTGGAGACGCACCTTTAATTTACTTCAAGAACTTTTCCTTTGCATTCACAACTTGGCTAACTATTTAATGCAAGAGGCCAAGCTTTCTTCTTATCTTGGCTTTTGACATGTCTTCCTCACTAATCTTAATCATTTCTAGCTTCTGCTTTTTATTGAGAGATGTGTGACTCTTACTTTTACTTGAATACTTTAGGGGTCGTTGTAGGGTTAGTTGGTCTAATTTCAATAGTGTTGTGTTTTAAGGTATAGGGAGGTCCAAGAAGAGGAAGAGAACTGGGGGAGTAGGCCTGTGGAGCAGTTAGAATATATACATTGCTCTTTCAAGAGTGTTGATGAGAACAGGTGCCCAGCATGAAGCAAAACTAGTGTATAGGCACCGAAGGAGATGCTGAATGATAACCTCTAAGTCATCACACGCAGGCCATTCTAAATTTGAAGAAATGGGACCTCCCTTTGAATGAGTGGCTGGCTAACCATGGAATCATTTTACCACCCTAAGTAATATTAGATGGCATGGAATGTGAGTCTATTGAATTTTCCATTGAATTCTTTAAATGATGCAGTAATGAGGGGCACTTGGCTGGGTCAGTTGGTAGACCATGCAACTCTCAATTTGGGATCATGAATTTGAGCTCCACATCTCTGAGTGTAGAGATGACATAAGAAATAAAAGATAAATAAATGACACAAAAATGAAGTACCAAATGATACCAAGGATTATAAAGATTTCATTTATTTATTTGACAGATGGAGATCACAAGTAGGCAGAGAGAAAGGCAGAGAGAGAGGAGGAAGCAGGCTCCCAGCTGAGCAGACAGCCCGATGTGGGGCTTGATCCCAGGACCCTGAGATCATGACCTGAGCCGAAGGCAGAGGCCTAACCCACTGAGCCACCTAGGTGCCCCGATATCAAGGATTATAAATGAAATAGGTAAGTTAGGGAAGGTGAACATGTTTCACCAATGTCTTAGCTCAGTTACAAATCTAGTCTTACGTAGTGGGTGCATGAAATTTCGTTTCTATGTCCACTACACCCATTAGGGAGCCCAGGTCTCTCCTCTCAATTCCTGGAATTCATAAGCATCCTGGAGGTCACCTCTGCACCATGGAAGCCTAAGGAGGCCTTAGGATACTGGTGATTATGACTCCTGTTGGACAATCAGGCTGCAATATGCTAGCTGCTGTTTATGGATGGTCTTCCTGGGAAGGCAGCCAAAAAGATGCGAAGAGAGTGTATTGAGCTATCATGTGTGGTACTCTCTTGGCTGGTGGTTGGATCAGTAAGTCTACAGATGGCGACACACGTTTCTGGTGGTAGTGGCAGACAGCCTTTGCTCCAGTGGACCACATTTTTCCTACCCAAGTGTTCCTTCCTTTCTCCCTCCATGACCTGATTCATCATATTACTTTGGAAACTTTGGAAAATGAACCCGTCCATTATATATCTGAATCTTAGAATGACTTTTGAACTTAAATACCAAATATTTGGGCCTCTATTCTCTGGTTAGTGGCTGATTCATGTTCTCTTGTTTGGGTTGGGGTAGGCCCGCAAAAATCCCAGTAGCTTGGGTGGTTTGAGGAATACATCATTAATTTTTCAAAATATTATTCATCTGCATAAATTTCTACACAGGTTTCAGCAGGGGACATAAGTTTTACCATATCCTTAGATGAAGTTATCAGAACCTTCCATAAAGAAATGTACCGATATCCTCAGCAGCTTCCAGTGCTGTTGCAGAAGGACAGGGCTGTAGATTTTCCTAGAAGTGTGAAATAATTCACAGGGCTTGCTCGTTATTCATATGGACAGCGCATTAATAACATAGGACCCTGAAATCTTGCCTTATCTAGGCTGAAGCCCAACTAGAGGGATGAAGAGCTGACTCCTTAGATTTAGAACAACATTTTTCCCCCTTTCCCAAAAAAAAAAAAAAAATAAGAAGAATTGATTAAAGATGCTCTCATATCAGACAAGAACAGGTATTTGAAAACACCTAAGCTTTTTGGAAATAATGGAAACCAATGGCTTTGGAGCTACTTTTGGGAAATTTTCTTTATGAATTTGGAATTTTGTGTAACCAAGTACATTCCAACTAGAAAAATGATAAGGATTTGGGGTGTGTTGTACCATGATTACACACACACACACACACACACACACACACACACACATACACTTACACACATGTGACATACACACCACTACAAATGTTTGTGTAGAGAATTTTATACCTCCCAAGTGGCTACATTAATTGACATTAAAATGGGACTTACTATGCTTATGCTCAAACACATGCACTAAATATACTTTCACATATAGTTTTCCCACAGAAGTGAGATAAAGATTCTTAGAAGATTTCTTAGATGATACCCCGACATATGAACCTGATCCTACTGAAGAAATGGAGGGCATTATGTATACAAGAATTGTTGCTAAATAAAGTCACTGTGCACAGTCATAATGCATGTAGTTTGTATTATGTTCCACAAATATCCAGTCCCATTATAAAATTTCCTATTTATCTTCTTCCTCTTTGGTGAACCAAATAAAGAAAAGTGGCTAAGTAATTGAGTTTGTAAGCCATTTATCACTGAGTATGATTTATATGTAATTTTTCTCTCCTGCCTCCTTAATACTGGGTATTACCAAACTTTTAATCTCTGCCTATTTGATCGATGAAACATTACATTTCAGTGTTCAATTTACATTTCTTCAATTGAGCGATGATGGACCATTTTTTTTCCATGTTTACCAGCCATTTTCTTAGGCAAAAAAAAAAAAAAAATACAGGTTCAGACCATTTTTTAAATTATATAACACCATTTTGATTTATCACGTTGTCTACGTGTGTATCATGTGTGTGCATGGATGTTTTCTATAAGGATGCACAGAAATCTGGTGGCAGTGGTTGCTTCGACAATGAAGATGTGAGAGATTCAGTTGGCAACGGGAAGAGAAGAAATACTCCATTTTTCCTTTCTTGCTGTTTTTGTGTATGTATATTTCAATTTATTTCAGGTTTATATATCAAAGAGTAATTTTTTCCAGAAAATTAATCTTTTTATTTAACTTGAGAATAGTAGGGAAATAACTCTGAGCCAGGAAGCAGGAATTTCCAGATCTTTAGGGATCAGGCAGGTCACATGAATGGGCCAGAGCCAGGTTTATCATAGAAAGGGGGGGGGGGCTGTACATACTGGAGTATCCCATCCAAAGGCACACAGTCCATTTTTTTCACTACTCTGCCAACCTAAGGAACAGATCTGAAGGTACTTCCTGCCAGCGGGCTGTCAGTTGGCAACTACTGCTTTAAACTTAAAAAAAAAAAAAATTACATCCACTCTTAGTTTCAGAAGTATGGGAATATCTGAAGACTGAATTCCTGCTCTCTTTATTATGCAAAGGAACAAAACATAGAGACAGACCTTTTATGAGATGGTACAAAATGCTTTGTCATTTCTTCTACATCTTTCCTCTCATTCCTCCTGCTAATGCAGACTTGGATCCTTCACATACCTGGGCAGGATTAGGTGCCAAGGAAGGGAGCAAAAGAAAATGTGTATGTATTTCAGAAATTATGCCTGAATGTGCCACTATTTTACTAATGATGCTATAGTAGACCTTCTTCAACAACAGTAGAAACCCCCTTCAGAAATGCCTCCTGATGAAGTCAACTGAGCTCACCATCCCGTCTATTAAACAAACTAGTCTGTCTTGAAAGAACAGGCAGGCATCGAACAGAGATGGTAATGAAGGGACCCCAGACTGCTGCTGTGTGGTGCGTCCCTGACCCACCAAGGCAATTCATTATCTTGGTATTTCACTGTGTGTGGATGACAAGTAACAAATGGTGGAACCAAAATAGGTCTTCTTCCCTGTCCTCTAAAATGTCTAATATTTGTGAATAAAAATAAGGGCTTAAGCTTTTTCATACAATTGCTCTGGAAGGTCCCTAGATGATTTCCAAACTGCAGTTGAGCCTGACATGTCATGGAGATATTATAAATCACATTACTACCAAGACCTGTTGTGCAATGTTTGGTTAGCCAGTGTTAAGAAAAGACACTGAGCTATTGGCATAGGAATTATCAGTCAGTCTCAAAAGACCTTAAATGCATTTCTGGAAACAAAAACAAAGACGTAGTCCATATAGTCTGCACCAGCCTGGCCTGAAGTCCATTTCATGGAACATTGGGTCTATAGGGCACAGTTAATTGTTGCAGAGAAAAAGGTTCTCTAGCCAAAGAAGTCTGGGACATAGTGGGTCCAAGTTCTTGTCTGCAGAACTTCTCAGAGCCTTTAATATGGTATCATATTTTGGATAGCTAAGAAGGGGCTATTACATGCAGCATTTCTTATATATATATATATATATTTCATACCACTCTGTAGAACACTACTGTGGAATTTCAAATTTGCTTTAGTTCTCAGACTTCTTTCTTAACCATGGTGGTCTCTAGGGAATATGATGGTATGTGGGCAAGAAAATTTTATCTTGTATTTTCCAAAGGAGCAATCTCCAGAAGTAATTTTTATAGATATTAGGGTTCTGGAATCTCATATAATGCAACTTGAAAAAAAAATTCAAAGTCTCAATCTACCAAATAAATCTTATTTGTTAAAATTAGTTATAAACTATAAGAGTGAATACAAATAATTGTTTGGGGAAAAAATGAACAAAGCCATTTTATAGGTAGATGTTTAATATACCGCTTAAGCATTCATTGTCTCTTCTCTCTTTGATCACTCTTTTTCTCTGAACCCTCCTTTCCTTGTTCCTCTTTGTATGTCCTGTCTCACTGTCTGTCTCCTTCCCTGTAAGTCTATCTGTTTCTCTGGGTCTGAGTCTCTGTATATCTTGCTTGCTCTTATCTTATAGCCTATGTATGATGAGTTGAGAGCAAAACATCTTCTTAAACAGTGGGGTTTTATCTTCACAGAAATAGGCAGGAGTATGAGAATTTTTTCTATTATGTTAACTGTACACTAATCCTAGTGACGATAAAAAGGTGGGATTTCCATAGTTGCGAAAGGTAAAAAGTTCTGTGATGTAAGGTAGTCACTTCTGGTTGGTATCCAGTATAAGAAAACAAGAACACCATGTTTGTAGCAGGCAGTCAGAGAAATGATCAGAATTCACACTGAATGAAAGGAAAGGTCTATGCACTTATCATGTAAACTTTTCCTAATTAGAGTGATGCTCAAATCCACAGATTAAAAGACCTTCTCTACAAACCAGTTCTTATAAAGATGTTTCTCACATATTTGTCTAAGTCACAAATAGACATAAATTGCATGAAAATAAGAACCTAAATAGGGAAAACTGCATGAGAATTTCTCCATAAAACAGTCATTTTATCCCTCCATGCCTTAAACAGCTATATTTCAGTCATTCTATATAACACAAACCATTGTCTATAAAAATGTTTCTACAGTGAATCATGGAACACTACATCAAAAACTAATGATGTACTGTATGGTGACTACCATAACATAATAAAAATTGTTTTAAAAACATAAATAATTAAAAATGCTATAGTATGAAAAAAAATTCTTCTAACTACTCAAAGGCCATGACCTCAGAAAGAGCAATTAATCAGTCCTTTCTGATACAGAAAGGGAAGGGGCAGGTCTGGCCTGAAGGACCAGATGTTTCTGAAAGTGTGCACACAGTTGAACTTTCTCCCCCTTCTCACCCAGGGATTTTGGTCTCTTACATGAAAGGCTTTGGAATAGAATGTGTGTTTATGTCACAACCTCATCTGCTCATGCTTGGTATATAGGGCCCTGGAGTGAGATAGCCCAGACTGGATTTCTGGCTCTGCCACGATTGGCTGTGTGATTTTGAGCAAGTCACAAAATTCCTATGCCTCAATTTTCTGACTGGCAAGATGGAATAATAGGAGACCCCCTTTAGGAGTTGGGGTTAGAAATAAAGGAATATACAGACATGAAGGACCTCAAAAAGGAGTACAGGATAGGCCTTCAAGAAATTTCTGGCCATCATTTTGATTACTGTTATCCAAGATAGTAAGGAAGGTACCCTCCTTTTGCGTTAGAGAATAATTAACAAAACACGAGAAAGTGTGAATCAGTGTCATGACCTAATATCCAGTCAGAATAGTGCTAGGCACACGTGCAAGGGTAGAACACCTTTCAAAATATTTATAACTACCCATCACAACATTTAAGCTGTTGAGTGTTTTTCTTTGGTATTTTCACTTACTAGGCAATAGAAGATCATTTCTAAACTCAAAGCCCACTCTAAAAATTTCTCCCAATATCCTGTTTTCTATTTTTGAATACATTGCTAAGATTACACTGCAAAATTTATACCCCATTTTAAATCACCTGGTCTCTGATTTTGAATCTTAAAATAATAGAATATATGCTTATTTTAAAATCATAGCTGTTTCTCTGGTTTTGAAAATACTATAGATGACAAGTGACTTGTAATTTCAGAGGCAAGTAAATAACAGCAATTGGAACACTTACATGGGAAATGCACTATGTACAACAGGATATATTCAGGACAACTACGGTGTGTGGATTGTCAGCTGTTGTCATGGAGAGAAGTTGGTTTCTATCCATTTTTAGGCTTAGAAAGGGAAATGCACGAAACGCTATAATGTGTCCAAGTGGAGGAGATAGGTAGATAAATGGAAGAGTAGCCACCCCTAAAACCCTATGTAGCTATTAACAATAATGTTTTTGAAGAATATGTTTTAAACTGGGGAATGTTTGCTGTACCTTAAATGAAACAAGTTGTCGATAAAACAGTACTATGACATCTTATTTCAATTAAATCCCTGCCATGTGAGTTTCTTTTTAATGATGGGTTAAGCCTAAATGGACATGCACATGTTTTCTTACAAAGTAATGATAATCTCTGAGCAATAATACCATGTGTGACTCTAATGTGTGGATTATTTATGTAGTTTTCAAAATTCCTATAAGAAACATGCATTCCTGAAGATGACTCACTAGCACTAATGATATCCAGGATAATTAGCTAGAAGCAGTTCCAGGAGAAGATGGTGGCTAAAATGTCACTATGTTCAATTAAAATGCAATAAAATTTTGTAAAATAATGTGCCTTTCTAAGCATTACCCACAAGTTACTAGTAAGATAGGAAAGAGCCACCAACATTCAGCGAGTATTTAATGGGAACCAGATATTATGCAAAACACTGTACACATGAACAAGACTTCTTTAATCCTCACAAGTCGGAATAATTACCATCTCCATTTCATAGCCAAGGAACAAATTAAAAAGCATATGTGACTTGCCCAAGGTAATTCTATTAGTAACTGGTATAGCTGAGTTCTGCTCATGTCTGTCTAATTGCACAGTTCATGATCTTAATAACTACACTGGAATTATTAATTTATATCTACGCTTCATTTTTCATTTGCGTATAGAGATTTGGGCCATAAAAACAAATTTGATCAAAGCAACACAGAGATTTTTCTCATGCATGCCAATGGATTCAAGGATTTTAGAACAGTGGAATGCTATAGAAACTAAAAACCATCAGGATGACACTATACAGTACTCTGTAATTTATTGACTTTTGCTTGGAAGATAGGAACCAATAGTCCGCCTGCCTGAACCTACTACTCTAAAGGATTCAGAGTTCCCAAAGTCAAAGAAGCTTGCTCTGAGAGACAGAATATTCCCATTATGTGGCTTAACTTCTCATAGAAATTTAGGGCCAGATGCCATTTCCCCCTCTGCCAGAATAAACAATGTATTGCTCTTTGTGTCTTACATCCAAATCCTGAAGGCAATTCTATTTCTAGATCATTAGAGATAAAAATGAACTGGAGACAAAATCAGGATTCTTAATCAACAGACTCCAGGCTTTCTTTGGCAGACAACTTGAGACACTATCATGGCTTTATAATGTTTGTGGGCTTCAAGGGCCAAGAGTTTCCTCCTGCAAGTGGAGCAAAGTGGCATTTCTAGTCTAACTGCTTGCCTTTCCTGCATTGGAGGTGCCTTATCATGTTGACTGTGATCTGGAACAAAGAAACAACCATAAGCGTAAGTTTTCAACCTCAGCTCCATTGACCTTTGGGGCTGGGTAATACTTTGTTGTGGGTGCTGTCCTGTGCATTATAGGATGTTTAGCAGCATTGATGGCTTTTACCCACCAGGTGCGAATAATATCCCCCTAATTGCAAGAGATGTGTCCATCTCTTGTCTCCATTATCCAAAAATATCTCCAGAGAGTGCCAAATGACCTCTGGAAATTCATTAATGGAGAATTTACTGATCATAGTATATTCCCAAATTTGGCTTTTTCACATCCTTTGGGGGGAAAAAAAAAAGCTTGGTCTTACCATGGTACACAATGGGCAGCTGAACAAGCCCCACGTAAGCTCACTGGATATGGTTGATCGATCAAAGGCTAATGTGTGACACAAGCTGGGCCAGTTACATTTGGTCCTTTTGGAGAACACATTTAAAACACAGGAAGCGAGGCAAATATATTTGAACTGTATTGTGATGCTATGTAAGATCAGAGTTGGCATCATGGAGAAAAAACTTCATACCAGCCCCTAAGTTATAGGGATTCAAAAGCTAAAATCTTGGAAGCGGGAACCAGTCCACACAGAGGAGAATGAGGGGAACAGAGATCAGAAATAATATGTCCCATGAACAAAGAAAATGAGATTGCGGATGCTAGAAGAATTTAAGAATTCCATGAGATTTTTGGTAACTAGACTCCCCAGGATTCTTCTATTTTCTTAAAAAAAAAAAATTACTTGGTCTAGCTTGAGTATGTTTCTCTTTCTAACTACCATGTTTCATAATGAAAATATACAACACAAGCCAATCTAGAAAGTGTCCTGCTCCATCTGTTTCTAGAGGTGGAAAAATGGGTCCTAAGCCAAGAGATTCAGGTTCTATTTGCTACTGTGTGACCCTGAGCAAGTGATTCATTTGAGGCCTGATTTTCTTACTAGAAACCAGAGTCTTGATTTTCTTACTGAAGAATTTGAACATCATCTCATACTTGGCTCTAAAATTATGAAAGATAACAATGGGGAGAGATACTTGTGGTCTTTTGAACCTTGAACTCATTATTAGCACATATAAAGTTGTTTTAAAGATGGTGGTCAAGACTTGGTATTACTGTCAGTTACTCTGGGCTTAAGAGTCAGTCAGTCCACAACTTCTCAGCCATGGGACCACTGGAACATTACACAACCCTTCTAAGCCTCAGTTTCTTCATGTTTAAAATGAGAGGGGAGGGAGTTTATCTGCCACAGTGATCCTTATCTTCTGGCCTTCAAGCCCTTAGAGCTCACTCCCACACTGAATGGGGATGACTTAAATAACCAAGAGGATATTGTGGAAACAGCCAAGTGTTAACTTCCAAGGCTAGATTACAAAAAAGAAGGTCACTATGGCTTCTCTATTATTCTCTTGGGTGAAACCAGCTGTCACACTGTGAGGACACTGTGCTTCTATGGAGAGGTCCACACAGCAAGGAATTGAGTTCACCTGCCAACAGCCGTGTGAGAATGAAACATCTTGAAACCATCCTCCAGCACCAGTCAAACCTTCCGATCTTGACTGCAACTGCGGGAGAGACCCAGAGCCAGACACAATCAGCTAAGTGGAATTCCTGACCCACCAGACCTGTGAGAGAATGTTTGCGGCTTCAAGCTGCTATGTCATTGGGAGTCATTTGTTACACAGCAATAGGTAACTGTTCTAGGATTATTGGGAGGAGTAAATAAAATTATGCATGAGAAGTGTTTAGGACAGTGCTTGGCAGATGGTGAACATTCAGAGCACCCCTATTTGCTTATGAATGCACGTGAGGCACCCAGAGCAGTGTCTGGCATAGAGTAAATGCTCTTTAAATACACACAGAATAAATGTTAGCTGTTGTTATCTTTAATACTGTCATCACCATCATCATTATAGAAAACCTCAATCCAAAATCACTTCCCCAATGAGCTGGACCCTCCAATTTCTTGACTTGACAAATTATTTTACCCTAATCTTCTCTACAAAACATTAAAATAAGCTATGAGAAGGCCACCAAGCCAGAGAAACAAGAATTCTAACCATGCAGAGTCCTGTCCTTTGTACAACCTTCCAGAGTTTTGGCTGCACCTTGTTCATTAACCTGAACCATACATAAGTGAAAAATATATATATATAACAGACAGTGAACACCTAGAAAAACACCTAAAGAGAGATGTAAAACCAGCTACTTACCATCGACACAGGAAGGTCTGTTTCTTGTCGTGCCAGCCACTTTTCCAGGTAGACAGGAACACTTGACTGTTTGTGACCGCTCCTCAATGCGATTCTTATTACAACATCTGTGCGCGGCAATCACTTCACATGTCCCTCCTTCTGGCAAGATAGAAAGAACAGGGACACTGATTAGAAATAATTCAGTGGCCATTAAGACCTGTGGGGGAATGTGTGGAGGGGCTGGGGAAAGTGAGAGAAAATACCGAAAGAGTTTCCGTGAAACATAACGACGGTGAGACTATCTCCCATCTACTCTCAATAACATCTATTTACGCATGTCTACAAAACTCTATGCTCGGTACGCATAGTCCTGGAGAAGAAAGATATCCCAGCACTATCCTTCAAATGCACCAAAGAGCTCTGATGGATAGCCTTTAAGGGGCAATGATTCTAGGCTGTAGGTACCGAGAAGCGGTGACAGAATGCATGCCTGGAGCTAACACAAAATAAAGAGTCTACCTGATTTAAATGCATTATACTTTGGGAGCTCACTCCCGTGTTATCTTTCCATTTAGAATCCTCTGAGCTCCCTCCCACTAATGACAAGCAACTGACATGCCAGTGATACAGAACCCGTGATGGCAGGAAGACTGCCCAGAAATTAGCTCTCCCTCCCGCTGCCTGCCCACTCTCCAGGGGGTGGAATATAAAACCTAGGTGGGGAGTCATTTCCCAAATCCAGATCTCATCTGAAAATGATAGAAGGAATTGCTGGAGAAAATAGGTATGTGCTTTAAATGGCATCTCAAATTACAGAGCTAGGCATATGGCTTCACTTAATTGTTACAGATCAGCCATGCATTCAACATTTATTGGCAACCTAATGGATGTCACTCTCCACTAGGTTCTTAACAGGTGCACAGCTGGGTCTGCCTGAAGGTTGGTGAGCATTCAGGTGGCGCTTGCCAGACTATAGGACAGTTCTTC